>NW_006239494.1:227336-244969 GCF_000226075.1 Solanum tuberosum | reverse complement strand
ACTCGCTCAGCTAGAATAGACTCCCCAACAGGTGTAGAAACACATAAGGGTTCACAAAGTTTCTCAGGGATACCATTTAACTTATTTGCAACATAAGGGGTTACAAAAGATAAACTTGCTCCTGGGTCTAGCAAAGCATAAACATCAAAAGTAAAGATTTTGATCATACCAGTGACAACATCTGGAGAGTTCTCCTACTCTTGGCGACTCGTGATCGCATAGAGACGGTTTGTTCCTCCGCCCGTACCTGAAGTAGCTCCTCTAGGTGTAGCTCTCTCTAGGGGAGCAAATGATGAAGATTGGGCCCTATTACCCTGATTTCCACTACCTTGCCTATTCTTTGGGCACTCTTTCAAGAAATGGCCCTCTTGTCAACACTTGAAGCAACCTGTCTGGTCCTCACAACATTTACCTGGGTGGGTTCTACCACACTTAGCACATGCAGGAGCCCAGTTACCTCCTTGTACCACACTACCTTGAGACTGTGCAGGTCTAGTTCTGCGAATTCTGGCCATTATACTCACCTCTATTTTTGGGTGCAGGTGCACTAGCAGATGATGGAGCAAGCCCGTTTTTCCTTTGCTGGAAGGACGAACGATTCACATTACCTCTCTGCTGCCCGGACTCATTTCCTATCTTAGCTTTCTTGTTTTTGAACTCTTCCCTGTCCCTCAACTTCTCTTCCTCCACCTGCTGCACATAAACCATCAACCTTGATATGTCCATGTCCCCGATAAGCATTGCAGCCCTTCCTTCCTTACTCGACAGACGAGACAACCCAGCAACAAACAAGTTCATTCTACTCCTCATGTTTGCAACCATTTTCGGAGTATAACAGGATAGTTGGGTGAACTTCAACCCATATTCATGAACACTTAGAGAATACTGCTTAAGTGTGAGGAACTCATGTACCTTAGCCTCTTTCAGTTCTCGGGGAAAGAAACACCCCAAGAAAACCTCTTCAAAACATGCCCAACTCGCAGGTGGTGCATCCTCAGCTCTACCCCTTTTCCACTGGTCAAACCAAGTCCTAGCAATATTCTTCGGTTGATATGCATCTAGTTCAACTCTCACAGTATCAGTGACATGCATTACCTCGAACACCTTCTTCAGTTCCTCAATGAAATTCTCTAGGTCCTCTATAGTGCTCGAACTAGTGAAACTTGGGGGATTCATCCTCAAGAACTCACGAATCCTTGAAGTGTCAGCCTCTTGTTGCAGAGCTCATCTCTGCTACCCAACCTGATTGGTCAAACTTGGCTAAGCATCCTTATAGCCTCTCTAAACTCAGAATTAGAGACCTCTCCTTGCGGTTGCACTTCAGGTGCACTAGGTAACTCTTGCTCTTCAACATTCCTCCTAGTTGGACGACCTTTGATTGATCTTCGTAGAGGCATGGTTATCTGAAAACACGCGCAAGCATGAATTAGAGGGAAACTGTTTAGAGATAAACTCCAACGCACGAAAAGAGTGTGAAAGAAGTGAGATAGTTCCTAAATGTTGCAGCCTCCTAATTATAGATCTGGTGCGCTTCACACCGATAACTAGGACTCTACAGATACAGCTTCATAGACTCCCTAGGACTTTAGAAATTTGGGCTCTGATACCAAGTTTGTCACGCCCCGAGCCTACACCCTGAACGTGGCTGGCACTCGAAGACCATTGTTGGCCTCAAGCGAACCCTTGTCTTGGCTTACTTAACTCAGCGGAAGACTTAAACATAAGAAAATATAACTCATGCATAACTTGAGAAATAATTGTTTAGCCAAAATGGCAACTCAGTCTTTAAACAACATCTGAATGATAATGTAAAGACAACTGAATTACTAACTGTCTATGAAGCCTCTAAACAACTGAGATGGATGTTGGGGACAAACCCCACAACATCCTAATGAACTAAACTAGAAAGCGAATAAAAGAGTCCTCCGAAATGCAAGGAGGCTCACCATTGATTCTGAGTGTTCAATTGGATCAACGAGGCGCTGGATGATGATCCTGGTTACCTGCGTTTGCATGCTTCATAGACTCCCTAGGACTTTAGAAATTTGGGCTCTGATACCAAGTTTGTCACGCCCCGAGCCTACACCCTGGACGTGGCTGGCACTCCACTTACCTTGGCTCTGTACAGCTCATGAATAACTGAACTCAATATAAAGCAATAAGACACATGCAATATATATATATATATAAAGCTTATAAAACAGTGTAAACAACTTAGTTCGTTAAAGTTAAAGCAATAACAAACTCAACTTTACTTATATATATAACAGTAATATAACTTTTGTTGGAGATTCTCTAACCGACAACCACCACTATGAGCCTAAGTGGTGATACAGTGTCCTGCCCACACTGCCAGAACTGTCCTATACTTTGCCGTCATATAGAACACTTAACTTAGTGCATCCACTAGTCTATGTTAAAAGCATATTAAGGAGTCATCTAAAAAGTATGATCTTTTACTACCCATGATGGCTACATGGTTTATGGAGACTTGAGTTAATATGAACTCGCATTCCCATATCAGTTCTCAATACTACTCCCAAAATATACTTAGCTCATATGTTTGTAAAAACAAAACTCTTTCTTTGAATTGAGGTAATTACTCAAAACTTAGCTTAAAAGCTCTCTTGAAATCGATGTTCCCCTTTCTTGCTCAAATGTGAAACATTTATAAACTTCTTAGGGAATACTTAGTTCCCTAATAGATTTTTGAGAAATGAACTGAACTCTTTACTCTTTGCTTAACTTGAAAACTTGAGTCTTAAAATGAATTTAAAACATTGTTAAAGACTCTTGAAAAGTTTAAGAAACTTTGCTTTGACTGCTTCTTAACTACTAGAATTGACTCTTAACTTCTTTGACTTTGATCTTAACTTTCCTTGAATTGGATTATGGATTCAAGGTTCATGATCTCATGTTTATAGATGATTTCATGATGTTTAGATGTACCTTAGAGTATTGGAATCAACTAGAAAACATAGGTACATCGCTTAGGAACAAGTACGAAAAGATGAGGGAGGAATGGGGTGCACTGGCGTCGTTGGCGCTCTGAGAGGCGTGGGGCGCCAGGCCCCAAACCTCAGAGAACGTGCTGGGGCGCGCTGGATGGCGCGGTGCCCCAAGGCCAAAACGTCAGACACTGCTTTGGGGCGCGCTAGCTGGCGCGGCGCCCCACTCCTTTACCCAGAAAATTCTGACTTTTCTCCTTCATTTTTCATCTCTAAACCCTTCAATCTGCCCTAGTTTCTTTCCCAAACACTTAGGGTCATTAGTACTCTCAACTTACAACAGATCTAACTCGGAAATCCACCCGTAAACATGAATCAAATCAACAAGAAACTTCAACAACACAACCAATCAAGAACTTAACGACATCCTTCGAGAACTTCACTTTTTAACATGTAAACAACTCAAAATCGCTGAATTGAAACAAGTTGGTGTGTGGGTGAACTAACCCATTACTAAAATATCTCACATACCTTAATAGGGATCACCCCCGACGAATTCCACTCCAAACGCTTGATGTTCTTGGCGAAATCTTGGCTTTTCTCCCTTTCTTTCTTCTTTTCTCTTTTCTCCAAGCCCTAAGCGTATTCTAATTTTTCCAAAACTGAATTAAGTTCTGTTTTTACCCCAATAAATCCCTAAAAATGAATTAGGAAATTAATTATAGAAAAGACTAGTTTGCCCTTCCTTAAATCCGAATTTGGACTTTCCTCAAACTCACTCATACGTTGTCGAAATCGCGCAAACTTGGCGGCGTTGGAAAGATCTCTCCAAGGGATTTCCAACCATGTCAAGAGCTGCTCCTAAATCATCCTGAGATAGGAGTTATGGCCGTTTGAAAATTGTCAAAACTCACTTTCTTAACTTAGACAAAATTTCCAGATTTCCTTATTCTTTCCAAAAATTAATATTTTCATATTTTAAACTCTTTATAGTCATTTCTAGGTGTGATATGTTACATAGTAGAAAATAGAAATAGCAGAATACCTATACGAAATAATAGTAGTGACACAATTCCATGACAACTAGGATAATGAGACTAAAACATCCTTGTGGACATTTAATTAAAGAGAGAAGTGAGGAATGTAAAAAGGTTATCTAGAAAAGTTAACAGATGAAAGTTTGGTGGAAAGTTACTTAAAGTTATTTTCTTTAACTGGCCTACTTAAGTTATGTAGAAAGTTACATGAAGTTGATGTTGTGACCTATAAATATCCAAAGAAGTTTTGAAAGAAAACTTAAACTTTGGGATAATATATATTCTCTCTCATAGCTCGCAGGGTACATTGTCTTCATGTAAGTAGTCGACAAAAAAATTGTAGTGTGGTACCTAAAAGCAAATTCATCTCTTGATAATGTGCGAAAGTTCCTTTTTTGAGAAAAAATTCATATAGAAAAAGTTTGAATAATGCTAACTTTTGCATTATACATAGAGTAAATGATTACAGAAAAGCAGAAATATGTACCAAACAAAGTTAATTTTTGCATGTTATGGAATACTTCCTCCGTTCCAAAATAGGATTGAGCATAACAGGAGAACAACTTCATAATTAATCTTCAAAGATCCATCAAGACAATTTTGAATAAATAATGCAACATCTTTGCAAAAATATGCATACCGGAGAAAATATACGAAAGGAACATCATGTTTGAGTCATGAAGTGATCTAGACCCCGACTTCCTAAGGAGGAGCAATTATGGAATAGAGCAATAGAGATTAGAAAGACAAAATGATTGTACAATTTCTATGTGCAATGTAGTCAAGACATTATTTGGGAGCTAAAAAATCCAGCAAAATAGAAGTTCATGCTTTTAATATAGACAATTTCTATTTCATTTTTACCTTTAAACATGTTTCTCAACTGTTGTGTCCTTTCAAACATTCAAGTTAGGAAGTTCATGCTTTTTATTTTTAGTTTCTCTTCATTTAATTTCAAGAACAATCTTTCAATTGTTGTGTCCTTTCAAACATTCAAGTTAGGAAGTTCATGCTTTTTATGTTTAGTTTCTCTTCATTTAATTTCAAGAACAATCTTTCAATTGTTGTGTCCTTTCAACATTCAAGTTAGGAAGTTCATGCTTTTTATGTTTTAGTTTCTCTTCATTTAATTTCAAGAACAATCTTTCAATTGTTGTGTCCTTTCAAACATTCAAGTTAGGAAGTTCATGCTTTTTATTTTAGTTTCTCTTCATTTAATTTCAAGAACAATCTTTCAGTATGCTGCGGTAGTAGATTTAAACCCAAAAAAATTCAAGGGTCTTATTCCCAAAGGCTAAATCACTTTTCATCTTTCTAAATCCTTAAATCACTTCATTGGTTCTTCCTCAAGACTCAAGAGTCAAATATTAACATCATCTCCCATAATTTTTGTTATTGTTGATTTGTTTCATACTTGATATTTTTATACTTGACTCCCACATTCAATTTGAAATGGAAAAATCAAAACACATGCTTATTGTTTAAAAGGTAAAATCATTTTCTCTTCTTCTTTTTTTTAAAATTTTCAAGAAATTAAAACTAATTTGCAGCAAAAATTTTAAATAATGAATGGGTCTTTATTTTAAAGGTTATAGTAGCTCTAATTATCTGAAGTAGAGACCCAAAGCTAGAATCTAAAGAGTTAATTGTTTGTCTTTTCTCTAAAGTAGGCTCTTTTCTTCATTTTCTTTAAAATTAAAGTTTGCCCTTCTGGATTGAATATTGGCTATTATTATTTTTAAATTGTGACATTTTTTTAGATTTTTTTTTACGTTTTTGATAGTTGTAACTAGATTTATGAACCATTTGATCTTTGGTGGTAATATATACTGTAATTTGTAAAGAATCGTCATTAATGTATTTATCGATTCAACTATCTTATACAAATTACGAGTCAATAAAAAAGTAATTTTTCAAAATATCAAATTCAAGTTCTATCGCTCAGAATAAACTTAATCGGGAAGAAAATGCTAATGATTTAAGTTCTTTAAAGGTTGATTTAGGTGAAAGAATTCAAATTTTAAAATTTCATCCAAATCATTGTAACTCTATTAGAAGAGCTTATCATCAAAAAAAATCTTGTCAACCTTATTAAGAGAGTTATCACAAACAAAGATTTCTGGAGATATGCGTCGTTTTAATAGTAAATGATTTGATGAATTTTATTATTCGTTAAGAGTATAGTGTATGTAAGTAAAGATGCAGTTTATTTTTTGTATTGTTATTTATTTAAGGAAAATAATCTTTAATGTGTAGGTGAAGCATTTTCGAGTATGGAGTTTAGGAGTTGGTACAAATAAAACTAGCTTGCAAACACATGTTGGTGGGCTTACTATCATTCATAATCAGTCAAAACGAAAATATGAAGATCTAATGCGGTAACAATAATTTATTCACTCATTTGAGAAATAATATGATCAAGATAATCATGTGAATTGAATTCGCTTAGCAGTTTCTATTAATGTAGTAAAACTTCTTATGAAACAAGACTTAACATTTCGAGGTCATGATGGATCAAATCATCACTTAACAGAGGTAATTTTTTTTGAGATTCTATCATTTTATGCTCAAAAGTGTGATGAAATTCATAGTTTTGTATTGAAAAATGCTCGTCAAAATGATTAAATGACTTGTCCAAAGATTCAAAAAGAAATTGTGATTACTTGCAAAATTGAAACAATTAAATATATCATAAAGGAACTAAATGGTGATTATTTTTCCTTATTAGTTGATGAATCTTTTGATGTTTCACGCAAGGAGCAAATCGAGGTTGTTTTTACTATATGTTGATAGAAGAGGATTTGTGATGAAGAGACTTCTTGACATTTTTCATGTTAAAAATTCTAGTCTTAATCTCTAAAAGATGTAATTGTCGATTTACTTTCTCAACATTTTTGAGTCTATCTTGTGTGTGTGGACAATGCTATGATGGAGCAACTAATATGCAAGGTGATATTAATGATCATTGATTAAGAAAGAAAGCAGATCGACTTATTATATTCATTATTTTGCTCGTTAACCTCAACTAACTCTTGTCGATATTTTTAAAAGATGTCTTCAACTAGGAGAACTTATACAGTCGATATAAAATAGTTTTAATGTGTTGATGATTCCTTATAAATGTATGGATGAATATCTAGAATCTCAAAAAAGAAAATTCAAGAGACTATTGATATGGATGATCTTAAAATTAGTAGAAGCTAGCATCAAGAACTTGATATTTCTAGAGCTTGATAATCGTTGAGAATCTACCTCAGTTTAATTGTTTTATTCACAAGTTAGGTACAATTATGGTCATATTTGATAACACTATTGAAACTGTATATTCTTGGATGAAAGATCTAGGGCAATCAAATATATCAGAGTTGTTCAAACATAGGAGATTATATTCATATTGCATTTGATGAAAGAAATTTTACTAATTACAAATGATCTTAGTAAATGTTTATAAAAACAAATAGCAAGACATTACAAATGCAATGCTACTTATTAAAGAGGTCAAGAGAAGGCTGCAAGACTTGAGAAAAAAAAATAAAAGATGAAATTTATTTGTCACTGAGGTGTCTACATTTTGTATTAAGTATAACATTATGATATCTAATTTTGATGAGTTGTATGTTAATTCTTAAAGATCACAGTGTGAACCTGCTAATTATACTGCTTTTTCATTATTATCATGTTGAAGTATTTTGTAAAATAATTGATTGGTAAGTGTAACAACTAAATGATCATTTTGATGAGGTGATAACTGAGTTACTTTATTGAGTTGCTCGTTTGAATTTGATAGAATCATTTTCAAGTTTTGATATCCAGAAAATAATGAGAATTATTGCATTATATTCTAATGATTTTGATGAACTTAGTATGTGTGCACTTGAGAATAAACTTGCAAATAATAATATTGATGTTCATGATATCGATAAAAGGTTCTCTGATTTACCTGAACTTTGTGATATGGTGAAATTTGTTGTACTTCTGTCAGTTGCCACTACATCCATTGAAAGAGCTTTTTCAGCAATAAAATTTATCAAGAATGAATTACGAAGTCGAATGAATAATGAATTCTTGAGCGGTTGCATGGTTTCTTTTATAAAAAATGATGTATGTAATGATGTTTCAACTGATGATATTATTTTGTCTTTTAAAGCAATGAAACATCGCCGAATAGTATTGTAAACATGCTTGAGAAGTATTAGAAGTGATCTCTTTTTGGAGTTTGTAGTTAGCACTCTCGTTCTGGAGTGAGACATTGTGAAGGGCTAATTTTTTTTTCTATTTGACGTCATTTTTCGCTCTAGTTAAGCATTCTAGTTCTAGATTGACACATTGCAAAGGGGTAACATTTTCTTTTTAATGTAATCACTCATGTTAGTTTTAGGTCTCTTGTAACGAAATAAACTTTTTGTACCGATAATCTATATACTACTACTTCCTAGAAATTATGTTTTGTTGGTTTATTCACACGTTTATGCTTTAATTTTTTAATTTTTTAATTTTTTAAACAAAAATCTTGAATTTACCACCAACTACACAAGACACTCAAAAACATTAAAATGAAACATTAATAGTGAATTATAATTAGTTGTAACTAAAACTATGTTAAGTAATTTATTAATACATGTTTGTAATTTTTTTTCTAAATTAAATTAACTAAAACATATATTGAGTCCAAAACATAGGCTATATTTGCGTATCTCAAACGAATAATAAAGACACGTGGAGCAGCACCTGGAAAGTGATGGTAGTGTAAACAGACAAGAATTGGCACGTTGCAGTTGCACTGTGTGTGTTTGCATAAAAGAAACCGACTTTCTCCATTCTCTTTCTCTCTCTCTCCATTGCATTTGAGAAGGTTTTGATTCGAAACCTAAATCGTCGCAACCAATGCAACGGCTCGTTGACCATGTCCTTGCTGTAACCAAAGAGTATGTTTATTCATCTCTTCTTCTTGTAAATTTAGCTCCTATATTGATTGCCCATTCAAGCTGCAAGTTCATGTCTCAAAAGTATATTCATCATCTTTTTACTTTACTTTTTTTGGTTGTTTGGGCAGTTAATTTGTGATTTTTTGCAGTATTAGGTCAACTGCTGAATTTATTGTGTGTGAATAGAACTTAGTGGAGAATTCCTCTTATGTTTTGATGTCTTGTAACATAATGTGAAAGAAATTGAGATTTAGGATGCTAAGCTTAGGAACAACAGCTTACTAGAAGAATTATGATCAAGTGATGGGCTTCTAGAGAGTTTATGCACCAAAAATAAAAGGGGGTGGGGGTGGACTAGTTTTAGTACTAGAGTTTTGAGCTAAAATATCCCTGAAGTATAACCCAAACTTACGGTTTATCCTTATGCTACAATTGTGAACAAAAAAATCCTTTAACTATTCCAAGATTTTTGTAATAAAAGTTAAGAGAAGAATGTTTATTGCAAATTTTGGGATTGTTAAAGGATATTTTTTTTTTGTTCATAATTATAGTATAAGGATGTACCTAAGTTTGGGTTAACTTCAGGGATGATTTTAGCCTAGAACACTTTACTAGTATATAAGAAGTAGAATTGTAATTAACTCAATTCACCATGAAGTGCTCTGAGAATAATTTAAGAATAAATAAGAGTGAAGTCTCTGATGTCTAACCAATGAGAGAGGAGTTTAAGTGTATATGCATACAGAGAGACATGTTGAAGATGATGCATTTATAGAGAGTGCCAGACTGTTATAATAAGGGAGATAATTAGCATTGGATCCTTTATACGGTGAAAGAAGAGCCCTTTATATCAGTTGACAATGATGGTCTTCTATGTGAACTCGGAGGACATGTATTTGTCTTTAATACGTTACCTGGTAGCATAATTGAGAAAACTAGGTTGATCACGGACGCTACAATTACCATTACTATATATTTAGAGAAAAGGAGGAACTATAGGCTGCGTTGTTCGGACTCTTCAAAAATGTCTATTGGTGCATATTGGATCCTTCAAAAGTAGTGCATTCTTGGAGGATCCGACATGGATGCAGCAACAATATTGGAGAGTCCGAGCAACATAGACTATGGGAGACACTGTTATTCGCTATATCAAAAGAGAAGACATTTTCTGTGTACTCAAGGCTGACACAGCTGAAGTTTTGCTGTCAACATTTTAGGTCACATATTTAAGATATGAAACCATGAGTTCGGATATAGTCTTACTTCCTCACCTGTTAGGAAAAAAGTTGTATATGAGTAGTGTATTTGTAAGTTGATCTGAGTAATCTATTTGTTCGTGCTGATTAGGAAATAACTGGCTCCATCTAGAAGTGACCAGGGATAAATGTTACGGTATGGGAAACAAGCCTTTGAGCTGGTTATATTTATTTCTTGATGCAATTTAAGTGACAAAACTAATGGTGAAAGTACAGTAAGAGGCAAGATCATGAAAACTCCACCAATGCAGATATACTTTCGAAGTGGATACCTCGGCCATCATCATCAATTTTATATTTTCCTTTCAGGGGATAAATGAGAAATTACGCGAAGAAGTTGTTTGTAAATGAAATTATTTCTCTTGAGGATGTCAGAGTAGTTGTTTACTTTCTGAAAAAGGGATAGTAACTTTTTCAGAATGCTTACATGAAATCCTTGTTAGGGTTTTGCCCTGATTTTCTTACCATAATTTAAGATTTATTTTTCCTTAAAGAAAAAACAAAACATTACCATAAATGTTTTTACTTTTCTTGAAAGGAAAATATAATATTATTTTATATTTGGTTTATTCTCTCCTTTTAGGACTCCTTTTCTAGTAGGAAAGGTTTTAGGACTCTATAAATATAGGTTTGTTTCTTCTAACACAATAACATCCACAATGTAGTCGTTTAGAGAGTTTTGTTTATGGGGAGATTTATTCTCTCTACAATTTTAATGTTTTTCTTTATATTAGTTTCAATATAATAATATTTTAATTTTTAGTATAAGTTTTTCTTATCTGATTTATCAACCATATGATTTGCAAATTGCAAGCTTCCGCATGACGCCCTAATCACCCTTCAGAACCCATCAATCCTTGCAGTTAACACATGTTGTTTTGTGTTGTGTATTTTTGTCTGCTAACTTTCCTTAAGCAACTGTTGGGATGGATCCATTATTTGATGTTAATATCTCTTTGTTCATTCTCTCAGGTCAGTTAAAACATTCACTTATGAGTCATTGAACAATGTTGTGAGGTTGATAAATGGGGTGTCCGCACTATTATTGACAATATTACCAGGGAACTCTTCTATTCTTGAAGGTATCCATGGTTGGGAGCTTCGGCCAGCATTTCGTGGGCCTAGGCTTCCACGCTGGATGGAAGAGTGAGTTTCAATCTTCATTTCCTCTTAACCCATGCTCTAAAATTCAGATAATTTCCTACTTCTCTGGTTATGCATTGACAACTGTGTTTCTTCTGTCACCTCTTTTTTCAATTATGTCAAAACATCTCACGTATCTTTTCTTGTTTTTTCAATAACGGCACATTTTGTTAACATGCTTCTTCCTGGTGATCACAGTGGTGTCTCATCCTTTAACCAATTCATTCATGAGCTTTCTGTTGAACCCAATGCCTCATCAAGTGTAGAATACTCATCACAGGAAGATGTTGATGAAAACATCGGTCCAATGTCTCCTCTGTTACAAAGTTCTCGAGCATCCAGAGTGAGCAGTTTTACAAGGCAGAGTGGTAATTGGGTACATTTGCTCAGATACATCTTCTCATGGTTCATTTTCCCCATTAAATTTATGTTGGGAATACCGTTGTATCTCTATGGTTCACGTACTACGTCTGGGAGTCTCCAGTCTTCCCCTCTACGAGCTACCAAGAGATTACAGTCACTCAAGGACCACTTTGTCCAACGTGCCACTGACAGAAGGCGAGGCGTAGTTGAGGTGTGACATATTCAGTTTTCTCCTTCTATAGTGTCCTCAATTCCAAACTAGTGGCAGTGGGCTTAACTTCCATGAATCATACATATAATTTATGCCTTTCCAGATCCATTTCTCTTTTTTTGATGAATGTGTTTGGGTGTTCCGTTTACATATTACATTTATTCTACTCATCTTTTTGGTTTGGGGCAAGAGGACGATTCATTGTGAGGTTTTTTCTTTTTTGGTTTTACAGTTGGTCATTTAAGTAATTGTTTTACTGTTATTTCGCACTCCCATTCGGCCATTACTGGTTTTATTAAGATGACTTCGTCTGATTTATCTTGTGTAGGATCTCCATCTAGCAATTGAGATTATTATTGAGACTGTCTTTGGATTCGTCCACAAGGCAGCACATTGTCTTCTTTCACCGATAGTCACTTTTACGGAAGTGGTGAAATGGTTCTTTTCTTGTATGAGTGGTCCTGAGGATGTTCCTGCTGATGCTTCAGGTGTATCTGTACCTACAGATACTCTTTCAGAGAATGACCCTACGCCTAGGGAACGACAAACAAGCTTTTATCATTCCCTAAATACAGATGCTAGGACGTGTCAAGATGTCATAACAGAGCTTGGGTAAGGCACTTTGATTTGATTCCGCTCCTTTGCCAAAACTGGCATGCATGTTCCCTTGGATTGAGATGTTTCTGAACAGATAACATGTTCAAATAAATATTACTTTTTTCCTTAGAAGACTCAAATTTGTCAAATGAACTGTGATGATATTTTCATGAAGTTATTTGGAGTTTATATGGTGTTGAAAAGGACTAGCATCTCATTTGTATTCCAATTGCATTTGTGCTTTTCTACTCACTGCATTGAGCCTAGAGTACGCTATAATTTCTACTGGTTAAGCTTTTGGTAGACTGTCAAAATTGATCAACTGTGGAAAAAGGAAGAGTTTCTGTCAACTGTTCATTGGTAGATACTCATGTCTTACAAAATTTTCAGATCTCTGTGATGATCAACCGTCCTCTTTTAATCTCTTTCTGCCTTAGGAGTCATTGTTCAGTTGTAAATAGGAACTTTTTATTGCAACCTTTTGAATTTTCTTCTCCTTAGTGAAGTGGCCGTTGTTTACTGGTAGACAAGGTATTTTTTTTGTACTGTCCTCTTTCAATTCTTCTTTGCTTTAGCAGATAGGGAAGTCTTTGTGGTTTAGGGGTATTATATTGTTCTCTCCAGACTTGAAACATGGGCTTTCCGCAGGAACTCTTGTATTCATAACTATATTGATATTTTTACACAGAGTTTGGCATTCCTATTGTTCTCAGCATATAAGTGTTTTCTGTTGTAGGTACCCATATGAAGCTCTTCGTGTGGTAACTAACGATGGATATATTCTCCTTTTGGAGAGAATTCCAAGGTTTGGATTCCTGTTTTGACATCGCTGTATCTTTATATACAGAGCTTTTTGGTGGATGCCCGTTTATGAATGTGATTTGATGATCCAAATTTGATATTGCAGACGTGATGCTCGGAAAGTTGTTTATCTGCAACATGGGGTTTTTGATTCATCCATGGGGTGAGCCACACATCTTTGTTCATTCTTCATGTCACATTTTCCTCTGTGTGTATATGATTTACTCATCGTTTAAGTTGGAGTTAAAATGACCAGTGATATTTATCTTGTCGACAGATTGTTAAGTTGTCCTTTCTGGTTCTTCAGGTTTATAACTAGTATTAGTATAACTAAATGATGTTTGGAAGGCATACTAATCAATTGGCATTTAAAAATTTATGAAGTGATATATTATTGGATCTGGGTTGTGTATTTTATAAGCAACAATTAGAAGAGACATGGCTTCTCATTTTCTTTTTCATTTCTTTTAATATTTTATTTAAAAATTTGGCTGGCATGGGCATCTGTGAGGGATTAAACCTTGCTATGCATTATGTGCCTATTAATTCAGCTGGGATAGTGGACTGAGATTATGAATGAATGTCCACCTGGATTCAGTACTCCACTTCAATTTAATTTTGTACTGTCAAAAGTTGAACAGTCTCGACAGCGAGATACTTTTTCTGTTGTGACTGACCTGGCTTCTGCTTAATCAAAGTGATCCAATTTATACTTTTTAAGATGGTGTATATTCTGCATCAGCCCTTGGAAGGTGAGTTGTTTATCTGTAGCCAAAGAAGATCATTTGTCTGTGCATGAGATCAAGAATTATTATCCCTTTGATTTTGTGGATCATGAACCATGTATCTTACTGAAGTATACCATCGAAATCACTAGAGAACTGACCAGTGGATCTCTTTGTCAATGCATGTATTTGATTACTTTAAGAAATGCTAATCTTTAAGTTCTTAGATATCTCTTTCTCCTTTGTTTCTAAGATTGTAGTTTGATCAGTTACAATTGTCAACTACATAGACATTTAGTTCATCTTACATCTTACACAGTGACCTGACTTTACAGTTGGATATCTAATGGAGTTGTTGGTTCTCCTGCATTTGCAGCCTATGATCAAGGTTTGTCGTTTGGATTTCTTAGCCAATGTCTCTAGGTGCAATATACTATGATTGTTTTCCTTACCGGGATAATTAAGTGACTTATTTCTCTTTATTGTTCAGGGTATGATGTTTTCCTTGGAAATTTTCGCGGACTGGTTTCGAGAGAACATGTTGACAGCAATATATCCCCACGACAGTAAGTGCATGACTTCATGCAGCTCTCATTCCTGTCAGAAGTACCTTTATCCATATTCTCTTTCTTGGAATGGTATTGGTTTTCTATATATCTACCATTGCTAGATTTCTCTCAACTTACTTGTACTTTCTGTATGTGGCACGTGCATGTAGATACTGGAGGTACTCCATAAATGAGCACGGGACACAAGATATACCTGCGATCATACAGAAGATCCATGAAATAAAAGTTTCTGAATTGAAAAATAGCCAAGCGGGTTTTGAGGAAGAGTGTGAGAGTGATCAACCATACAAGCTCTGTGCTATTTCCCATAGTTTGGGTGGAGCTGCTATTCTGATGTATGTCATAACCCAGCGAATTGAGGAAAAACCCCATAGGCTTTCAAGATTAATTTTGTTATCACCTGCTGGCTTCCATCATGATTCAAATATTGTATTCACGGTGATGGAGTACGTATTCCTAGTGTTATCTCCTTTACTGATTCCCTTTGTGCCAGCTTTCTATATACCCACTCGTTTTTTCCGCATGCTGGTCAATAAGTTGGCACGGGACTTCCATAACTTACCTGGAGTTGGAGGCCTTGTGCAAACCCTGATAAGTTATGTGGTTGGTGGAGACAGTTCAAATTGGGTCGGAGCTTTGGGGTTATCACATTACAATATGAATGATATGCCAGCTGTTTCATTTTGCGTGGCACTTCACATGGCACAGATCAAACGCAGCCGTAAATTTATCATGTTTGACTACGGGAGTGCTGCTTCAAACATGGAAGTCTATGGATCCCCACAGCCCTTGGATTTGGGGGAGTACTATCTCTTAATTGATATTCCTGTTGACCTTGTTGCTGGGCAGAAGGACAACGTAATCAGGCCGTCCATGGTTAGGAAGCATTATGGCCTGATGACTGATGCAGGTGTAGATGTATCATATAATGAGTTTGAGTACGCACATTTGGATTTTACATTTTCTCATCGTGAAGAACTACTCACATATGTAATGTCCCGGTTAATGTTAGTAGGGTATTCGACAAAGCAACCAGCTGGGCAGAAATCATTAAGGAATCGGAGAAATGAGGTACAATCGAGCAGCCATTGAAGTGTAATACTCCAGAAGCCGAGGGAACACATTTTATTTTAGGAGGTGCTTTCAAGTTGTTTTTTATGCTCTGCAAACATTTTAGGGTAGATATACGAAAATCTAGGAAACACAGTATCACCGTGTGTGAGGCGGAAGCCCCGAGAAACGATTTTAAAAAAATGGGTGATCAAAAGATGGAATTTCCTCACGGTTTTTCTATGGGGAGGGGATCTACCTATGTATAGTCTCTTTTATGTTGTAAAATAAGTCATTGCTATGCATATTGTTTCTTTATGTTGTAAGAATCAGAATTTTGTAATTATTGTAATTCTGTTCTGATTTTCAAGATGACCTTTTCCCAATATTATTTTAAGTTAAAACCAATCAGTTGAGTTTTGGGAAAATATAAGAAAAAAAAATGATCGAACTCAATTGGTTTCTGGAAATATTTTTTTTATATTTAAATAAATTGATCGAGCTTGATTAGTAAAATTAAAAATGTTTTTGTAGAAATATAAGATACAAGATAATTTTGACTAAAAACTCTAAAAGTAGTAGAAGAGAAAACAAGAATAGTGATTCTAGTGTGAGACTCTCTGCGGGTATGTATGTGTCACTTCCAAATTTCTGAATATATATGTTATTGCGGATCTTTATGTTGTAGACATGTGAACTTTTCGTTTGTGTGTAGTTGTTGCACCATATTTTGTAATTCAAGCTCAAATCTACCTCATACCTTTGGTCTACATATGCTACAAGTGATATTACCTGCATGTGGAAGGCCACGTCGCATACTGCCATTGAAGGTATAAACATCTCGGCAGGATAGCTCCCTATTGAAATGAAAAGGTTATGTGATGAACATGATGATGCGAACTGCCTTGTTGTTATTCTTATTGATTGATTGATGAAATGCTTGATAGCATGAATGTAGACTTGAATTGCATGAATTGTTGTCTCTTTCATGTGGTGTGAGATATTGTTTGTGTGTATTAATTGTTGAACACCGTGACCAGACATGTGATGGTTTGATGTCAAGGTCATTTTCGGCAAGTGTTTATGATGCCGAGGTCATTGTTGGTGAGTGATATAAAGCCGATGGAAAATGATTACGGCTAGTGATTTAATATAAAGCCGATGGAAAATGGTTTTGACGAGAGATTGTTTATTATGATTTGGTGCATTTTGATGTTTATGTGTGACTTACTTGTTAATTGTGATTGATGTACTTGTTACGTGTGATTGTTGTACTTGTTACGTGTGATTGATCTACTTGACATTGAGATTGACTTACTTGATTCGTTTGGTTGTTGAGTGGTGACTATTGAACTGTGAATATTGAGCCTTGTGAACCGTGCATTGTAGAACTATTAGGTTGGACTAATTTCTGTGCAGGTTGTAGTATGAGGAGGTTCGGTTGGAGTGTAAGGGGTATTCGATTTCTAGCTAGATGTCTTGTTTATTAGGTTGCTTGCTGGGTACCGTGTTGTTGGTACTCACCTCTTGCTTCTAAACTTGTGTAGATTTCTAGCCTGGACCCTCGTGATCTTCTTCTTCTTATTCGTATTTCGAGGCTTGTCAAGTATTTTGAGAGGTAGTTGTTTGTCAATCCGGCGGTTCCTCTTACTCCTTTACTTAATGTTTTGTTCTATTTGAGAAACAGACTTTGAGACTATGGGTGTGTTTAGTAGGAAGAAACACATTTTTCGGAAAATATTTTTCAATTTTCTCATGTTTGGTTGGGTTAAATGTTTTGGAAAATATTTTCCAAATCAACTCATTTTCCTCAAATTTAAGGAAAATGACTTCCCTTCAAAAATTAAGGAAAACATTTTCTAAAACTCTCTTCCAACTTCAAATTACAATTTTTTTTTGTTGAAAAAATTAATTTATTTTGTCCCTACCCTCAAACCAGCCCCTCCCCCAAAATCACCCAAAAATAAAATAAAATTAAAGCTTCTACCCCCAGCCCCCTACCACCTCC
>NW_006239494.1:217630-227230 GCF_000226075.1 Solanum tuberosum | reverse complement strand
AGCAACCCCGTACCGGCCCCCCACCCGCAAAAAACAAAAATTAAGTTTGTTTTTAAAAAATATTTTCAAGTTCAAATTTTTATTTTTTTCACCCCTACAGTGCTGCGATACAAGGTTTCGTCATGAAAAAGAGATCCTTCAAAACTTGAGAGTTTAAAGAAAGATGCAGCAGATGTTGAAATATTATTGCAACCATCCATTTGTGCTTTCCGCAACAAATCAATAGCATAACGATGTTGAGAAAGATGCAAACCAGTAGGTGTCCATGATGCTTCAATCCCCAATAAATAAGAGAGGCGACCAAGGTCTCGCATAGCAAACTGTGACTTTAGGCGAGTAATAGCAGAGCCAACAAGAGACGAACTAGAGCCCAAAACAAGAAGGTCATCAACATACACCAAACAAATATTTTATCACCATTCGAGGAGAAATGAAATAATGAAAAATCTGTTTTTGATCCCGTAAAGCCATAAGAGATCAAGGCGTTTGTTAAACATTTATTCCACATTCGCGGAGCTTGTTTGAGTCCATAAAGAGAACGCTTGAGCAAGCAAACATGCTTAGGAAGATCTGTATCAACAAATCTAGGAGGTTGAGACATGTAGACCACTTCATCGAGGGTACCGTGAAGAAAAGCATTAAAGATATCCAATTGAGTAATATGCCAGTTATTCGAGACTGCCAGGAAAGAAGAAGGCGAATGGTCGCAGGTTTCACGACTGACTAAAGGTATCAACATAGTCCACACCCGGTCTTTGATGATACCCTTTAGCAACGAGTCGAGCCTTGTAACGATCAATGGACCCATCAGGCTTAACCTTTGTTTTAAAAATCCATTTACTCCCAATAATATTTTGAGACGGAAAAGGTGGTACTAATTGCCAAGTCCCATTTTGTAAGAGAGCATTGTATTCCTCTTGCATCTCCCTACGCCAATGTGCATACTTCGTAGCTTGAGAGTAACAAGAAGGCTCAACAACATTAGTTGACATAGCTAAGTAAGAGGTGGGACACTTTGGTTTTAGTGAACTTGTTTGTGATCGAGTAGTCATCGGATAAGACTTAGATGAAGAGCATGACAATTTGTTTGGATGATTCACGTCGCTTAAAGGACTAGATTGTTCAAAATCAACCACTTGATTTCCACCTTCATTAGGCAATGTATTTGACGGAATATCCAAAGATAGAGAAAGAGTAGGTGTAGGCATAACATGTTATTGTAGAGGGTATTGAGGTTGCATAGAGCATTGCGATGTAAAAGTGGAGGATGAATTATCCAATAAGGTTGCATTGACTGTAGCAGGAGAAGAACTAGACGAGTGCAATAAGGAAGAAATAGGCACAATTGTGGTTGTGGAAGAGGAGAAGGTATCTGGACAGTAAGCGGGGCATCATTGGTTGATGTAGTAGGCACCATAGCGTCATCCTGAGTAGCAAAGGGAAAAATTGTTTCGTCAAAAACAACATGACGTGAGACAAAAAAGTTAGAAGAAGTAGGATCAAAACACTTATAACCTTTATGAATTTTGCTATATCCCAAAAACACACACCTCTTAGAACGAGGAGATAATTTATCCTCCGTATAAGGGCGAAGCCATGGAAAGCAAAGACAACCAAACACATGCAACAAAGATTAATCAGGGTCACAATTAAAAAAGATGCGAAAGGGAGGCTGATTATTTAGACGGGAGTCGGTAATCTATTTATGATATAAACAGCAGTATCAAAAGCATTTGTCCAAAATTTTGAAGGAACACTTGCATGCGTTAATAAGGCACGACTCGTCTCAACAATATGTCAATGTTTACGTTCAACACAAGCATTTTGTTCCGGGGTATAAGGACAAGAAGAACGTTGTGTAATACCATTGTCTCTTAAATATGATGTTAATGCCTGATACTCTCCTCCCCAATCTCCTTGAAAGCTCTTAATTGGACGACTAAAGTATTTTTTCCACAATTTTTTGAAATTGAATAAAAATAGAAAGAACCTCAGACTTGAATTTAAGAAATAACTAAATCTAAAGGGCATGCCGCTTGAAAACTAGACTCAACAAATGGAATTTTGTGACTCTTGCTAATAGTACAGGTTGGACACAAACTAGAAGACCCACAACTAGATGGAATAAAAGTATTAGATGGCAAGGCCCGACAAACGGTAGGATAAGATGTGTGAACCAAACGCGCATGCCAAACACCAAGTGAAGCTGCATAAGAAGCTGGTGAAGAAATTGACTTCAATATCGGAAGGGAATATAAACCTCCATCAATCGGTCCTTTGTGAAGAGTTGCCCTCGTTTCCAAGTCCTTCATCAAAAAATAGTTAGGAAAAAATTCAATGGACACTTGGCTAGAATTAGTAAAAGAACTGATAGATAGTAAATATTGGGTAGTAGTGGGAACATGAAGAAGACTATCAAGAACATACGACTTATCGGAAATAAATAGAGATTCTTTACCAATATGCGAGATGGAAAATTTGGAACCATTATCTAGGGTAACTTCTTCGGGACCATGATATGCTGAGTGAATTGCAAGGTTGTTGAGATCAGATGTCTGATGATGCGTGGTGCCACTATCCATCAACCAATTTTGCGCCGCTTGGGAAGAAGCACTTGCTAGATTTGAAGAGGGACGTCCAGATACCCGATTTCCATTCGTAGTCCTAGGTGACGGACAAACACGTGCATTGTGACCCTTTCCTTCACAATTATGGCAAACAATTCCAGAAAAATCAGAGGAAGGTTGTGGATTTTCAGAGTAAGTTCCTGAATGAATTGTGGGGGCATAATGCCGACTTTGAGATTGTGGTGAACTTCCATGGCTAGAAAAGTGTCCACGACCTTGACTAGTACTCCCCCTACCGCGTCCACACTGTGTAGAGATTGAACTTTGTGTGTATTGTGCTATTAGGGAAATAACATTACTAGCATCTTCACGTTTTAATTGTCTTTCTTCATTCAACAACATACCATAAAGTGCATCAAAGGTAACATCCTCATGACGTGATTCAAACGACCTTGTGAAGGGGCGATAGGCAGGGCCTAATCCAGCAAGAACAAACTCCACTAAGTCATCATTAGTGACCGGGTGCTGCAAGGCAACTAACTTATCAGCAATCGCTTTTACCCCTTGCACGTAACATTCAATAGTAGCATTATCACGACGCAAGTTGTGTAATTGCGCCTTAAGTTCTCGAATCAGTGGTTTAGACCCAGTGGCATAGGCTGCCACAAGTTTTTCCCAAGCCGCACGAGCTGTTTCTGCTCCGACCAATTGAGGGAGAATGCTTTCTGAAACTGAAGCAACTATCCAACTCAAGACGAGTTGATCTTGACGCACCCAAACCTTATATGCAGGATTTGGTTGATCACCATCCAAAACGCGCGGTGGTACTGGTTCGCTACCATCAATATAATGGTTAAGACTACAACCACAAATCATTGGAAGAAATTGTGTCTTCCAAAGCAGGAAATTTGTTGACGTGAGCTTTATAGGCAATTGGTGAGCGAGATTAGGCATAGGAAAATAGTTTCCCATGGCATTCGTTGAAACAACTGAAGTTGCCAGGGCAGAAGTGGTCGCATTAGTTTCTCCCATTAGGATAGGTCGTTTCTGATCAATTATTTTTTATTCAGAACGAAAAGAAAAAATTGGTTGTTAAACCAAAAGGCTCAAATACCATGAAAGAGTTCTTTATTCATATGTAAAATATGTACAACAATAATGAATATATATAGAAAACCAAATAGTGAAAAAACGTACGGGAACTAGGCATCAAGGATTAAGGAGAAGTAGTTTCCTTAGACATCACAACTTAACCTTTTACATAGTTTAAATATACTAGGAATCTATATCTAAGAAGCCTATTCTTTACAAACAACAAACAAAAAATGGAGAAAATAATAAAATTGGACGAACGGTACAAGCAATTTTTTTTATAAGTGTCATTGAGTAATTACTTTATTCAACGGTTGCTTAGTTAATAGTTATTAGCTCAGAATATTACTTTTTTGTTTGTTGAAGAAAGTCGGAATCAAGAAGAAAGATGACTTTCTATGATAACAACTATTTCACTGATCATATGAAAAATCAACCCGTAAAAATATCATCCTTTTTTTGGCCTATTTTGTGTTAAATTAAAGTTATATAGATAAAGAGAAGTCGGGACATAAATGTTAAAATATTTCACTAACGAAGCATATAAGTAAATAACACAAATTAAACAAGTATATGATATGCTTAAAACATTATTAAAATTAAATAAACAATTGTACTAATATGTTTAAAACATTATTAAAATTAGGAAAAAGGACAAATATACCCCGAACTGTCGTAAATTGTATGCAGATACCCTCCGTCATACTTTTAGGACATTGGTGACCCTGCCGTCTAAAAACTAGAGCATATGTATCATTTATACTAACGGATATACACGTATCATAATATATATATATATATATATATATATATATTATATGATAGTACATGAAAATAAATAGCTTCCGTCAAATCCAAAATTTTCTTGTCATTATAAGTCGTGCCAAAGCATCAAAACTAATGGAACCCAACTGATTTTGATCATGACATCAAATAATGAACAATATTTAATTTGTTAGGCAGAAATATATGTATTTCAACTTTAAAATTTTATTTAATCTAATTTTTAATATATACCAACAAAAAAGAACTAGAACAACATTCTTGGAATAGACAATAAAAGTTTGGATTTATTTTTTAAAAATAAGTGAGTTAATCAAATTTGTATAAATTGTTCATGGCTTCCCATTATCTCAAGACATTAGTGGAATAGCATTAAGCAAAAAATGAGAAAATCAAAGATATGTTTGGATTATTTTGAGAGCATCAAAATCATCAAGTCACCTTCTAAGTTATGTTATATAAGCTCCTAATACCTCCATTCTAAAACACACAAGAAAAAGAAAAACAAACCAATAGCTAGCCTTAGAATCCAATTCATCTCAATGGGAAGCCAAATGAAGAAGCAATTTGCTTGTGCTTTGGCATTTTTCTTGGTTGCCACATGCACTATGGCATACTCACCTTATTCTTATGAAACAACAGATTCAACATACAAAAAAGTACCAACCACAATTGCTAAAAGTGAAGACTACGAGGTACCCTCAATGCCTGAAAATGAATATAAGACGTCATTTTTGCCAAAGAATGATTACTACAAAAAGACATTAGTTTCAGAAGATAATGAAAAGAAAGTACCTTCGGTTGCTGAACATGAATACAAGGTACCCTCAGTGCCTAAATCAGAATACAAGATGTCGTCTTTTCCAAGAAACGAATATTTCAATAAGCCATCAATTCCAGAAGATAGCTACAAGAAGGTGTCATATGTTCCAGAGGCAGAATACAAGGAGTCATTTTTGCCAAAATTTGACTACTTTAAGAAGCCATCAGTTTCAGAAGATAACTATGAAAAGGTGTTCTATGTTACAAAGGTTCCCTCAGGGCCTAAAGAAGAATACAAGGTGTCTTCTTTGCCAAAGAATGACTACTACAAGAAGCCATTAGTTTCAGAAGACAACTACAAGAAAGCGTCATACGTTCCAGAGCTACACTCGATAGCTAAACCAGAACATAAGGAGTCATTTTTGCCAAAATTTGACTACTTTAAGAAGCCATCAATTCTAGAAGACAACTACAAGAAGACGTCATATGTTCCAGAGGTACCCTCGATGGATAAATCAGAATATAAGGAGTCATTTTTGCCAAAATTAGACTACTTTAAGAAGCCATCAATTTCAGAAGAGAATTATGAAAAGGTGTCATGTATTCCAAAGGTTCCCTCTGTGCCTAAAGAAGAATACAAGGTGTCTTCTTTGCCAAAGAATGATTACTACAAGAAGCCACTAGTTCCAGAAAATAACTACAAGAAGGTGTCATATGTTCCAAAGGTGCCCTCAGTGCCTAAAGAAGAATCCAAGGTGCCTTCTTTGTCAAAGAATGACTACTACAAGATGCCATCAATTTCAGAAGATAACTACAAAAAGGTTTCATATGTTTCAAAGGTGCCTTCAGTGCCTAAGGAAGAATACAAGGTGCCTATTTTGCCTAAGAATGACTACTACGAGAAGTCATCAGTTTCGGAAGACAACTACAAGAAGGTGTCATATGTTCCTAAGACCCTCTGTACCTAAAGAAGAATACAAGGTACCTTCTTTGTCAAAGAATGACTACTATAAGAAGCCATTTGTTGTAGAAGATAACTACAAAAAGGTGTCCTCAGTACCTAAACCAGAATACAAGGTGCCGTCTTTGCCAAAAAGTGACTACTACAAGAAGCCATCACCTTCTCCATCACCACCACCTCCATATTATTAAATTTCCACATTTCATGTTCAACATGCATGCTTCATTTAAGTCCTTTTCCAGCTCAACATATATAGCCCACAGGGTTATCGTATTTCGAGTTAGAAGGCATGATATCAAAATTTGTAATTCTTTAATTAATTGAATCTTTTCTTTTCCTACTTCGGATTGTAATTGTATTGTCATTAAAATTCTATTTTCAATGTTCCAAGAGATACATTTCAATTGGAGACAAGTTCTTTTTATTGAATGTTTATTGGAAAAAGGCTTAAATATGCGATCAAATTTTTGAGATAAAAGTTCATCTATGTCATCCGTTAAAGTTTGACTCATGTATATCATTTCTGTTTGAGAAAAGACTCATCCGTTATACTTTTAAAAATGCCCTCCCTTTTAATTTTCCAGCCGTTTAGATTACTACTTCAGATATTAAAGCATTTAACGGTGGTTAATATGGTGCAATTAGCGCCATAAATTGTAATTTAGGTGTATTTAGCGGCAATTTGTAAATTTTAAGTGGCAATTTAATCAAACGTAAAATTAATTTGTGTGAATCAAGTGGTGGTTATCCAAATACCAAATAGTTAACCAAACATAAAATTAATTTGTGTTATATAATTATATATTAGAAAAATAATAGTTGAATATTAGTGAGTGATTAATTAGACGTGTTTAGTGGCATTTATGTGAATTCATGGTTTGGGTAAATTTAATACGTGAATTTATAGATGTTGTTTATGTGCATTTAACGACAATGGTTTATGAGAATTTAGTAGCTTTTAGGTGAATGCAACAAGAATTTAGGTCTGGGGTTCGAACCTGGGTATGGAGAAAATTCTGTTGGGAGCGCCACTTCTGAATGGACCCTGCAGTGCGCGATCTGGATTTAGTCAAAGCTCCATTATGGGCTCCGGACACCGGATTGGGAAACCAAAATAAGAAACAAGAATTTTTGTGAAGTTAGCAGCCGAATAAGGTAAATTTAGGTGAATTTAGCAATGATTTAGCTAATTACCAAATAGTTAAACCAAACATATAATTAAATATATGGTATATATTAGAAATATATAATAGCTTCCAATATATTGTCATTCTTGGTATTGTAAAGTATGTATAATGTATGGTCCAATGATGTGAATTTTAAGTAGTGCTCAAATATCAATCAAGTACATAGAACTTTCTAACTCAACTAATTCTCATGACATAAAATAATGAATAATATTTGTTAGGCCAACAACACAAGTATTTCAACTTTAAAAATTTTATCTAGTCAATTTTTCAGTGTACCAACAAAAAAGAACAAGAATAACATTCTTGGAAGTCAATAAAAGATTAGACTTGATTTTCAATTTTCCAACAAAAATTGTTCATGGCTTCCCATTATCTCAACACCTAATAGAAAAATCTTGAGAGCATCCAAATCACCATCTTAGTTAAGCTATATATAAATACCTACTTCCTGCATTCTAAAACACAAGAAAAAGAAAAATATAACCATCTAGCCTTAAAATACAAATATTCTCAATGGGAAGCCAAATGAAGAAGCAATGGCCCCAATTTGCTTGTTCTTTGGTATTTTTCTTGATTGTCATATGCACTATGGCATATTCACCTTA
Source organism: Solanum tuberosum (assembly GCF_000226075.1). Classification (NCBI taxonomy): domain Eukaryota; kingdom Viridiplantae; phylum Streptophyta; class Magnoliopsida; order Solanales; family Solanaceae; genus Solanum; species Solanum tuberosum. The sequence continues at coordinate 219,270 of NW_006239494.1, read as the reverse complement.
TTCTTATGAACCATCAGATTCAACATACAATAAAGCACCAACCACAGTAGCTAAAAGTGAAGACTACAAGGTTCCCTCGGTGCATAAAGAGGAATACAAGGTGCCATCTTTATCAAAGAATGACTACTACAAGAAGCCATCAGTTTCAGAAGAATACTATAAAAAGGTGTCATAGGTTCCAGAGGTACCCTCAGTGCCTAAAGAGGAATACAAGGTGTCTTCTTTACCTAAGAATGAATTCTACAAGAAGCCATCAGTTACAGAAGATAACTATAAGAAGGTGTCGTCAATTTCAAAAGATAACGACTACAAGGAACCCACAGTGCCTAAAGAGGAATACAAGATGTCTTCTTTACCAAAGAATGACTACAAGAAACCATCGGTTCTAGAAGATAACTACAAGAAGGTGCCAACTGTTCCAGAGGTACCCTCAATGCCTAAACAAGAATACAAGGTGTCGTCTTTGCCAAAAAATGACTACTACAAGAAACCATCAATTCCAGGAGATAATTACAAGAAGGTGTCATTTGTTCCTAAGGTACCCTTAGTGCCTAAGCAAGAATACAAGGTGCCTTCTTTGCCAAAGAATGACTACTACAAGAAGCCATCAATTTTAGAAGATAACTATATGAAGGTGCCATATGTTCCAAAGGTACCTTCAATGCCTAAACAGGAATACAAGGTGCGTTCTTTGCCAAAGAATGACTATTACAAGAAGCCATCAAATCCAGAAGATAACTACAAGAAAGTGTCATATGTTCCAGAGGTACCCTCAGTGCCTAAAATGGAATATAAGGTGCCTTCTTTGCCTAAGAATGACTATTACAAGAAGCCATCATTTCCAGAAGATAACTATAAGAAGGTGCCATTAGTATCAACAGATAATGACTACAAGGTACCCTCCGTACCTAAACAAGAATACAAAATGCCTTTGCCAAAGAATGACTACAAGAAACCATAAATTCCAGAGGATAATTACAAGAATGTGCCAACAGATTTTACTAACAACTTAAGTTGGTTAGTATTCTACTAACAAATTACCAACATATTTCTAACTAAACTATATTTTAAAACTTAACAACGAAATTCTAATAGATTACCAACCAAATCTTACTAACTAATTTTTTTAGTTGGTAAATACGACGGGAAAAAATGGCGCCAATTTTAGCAACATTCTATCCATGGATTACCAACTGAAATATTACTAACGCACACCTTTTGTTGGTACTATTACCAATGAAGTATATATCGGTTGGTAAATATGACAAAAAAATTATTTGTATACTTTATTAACATATTACCAATGAATTACTAACCAAACATTTACCAACGGCAAGATTGTGTTGCTAAATTTACCAACCAAATATAAATGTGTTGGTAAATTAGTAACGAAATATAATTTGTTGGTAAACTTGCCAACCAATATCCAATTAGTTGAAAATTTTGCCGACGAATAAAGATTGTAGTTAGTAAATTACTAACATCATTAAAATAGTTGGTAATATACCAACCGATCATTAATCCATTGGTAAATAAAATTTATTGGTAAATTATTAATTACTAACTTATATTTGAATAGTTGGTAAATTTATCAATTGAAGTTAAACTTTTTGGTAAATCAGCGTCTAGTGTTGAGGCTT
>NW_006239494.1:211188-217046 GCF_000226075.1 Solanum tuberosum | reverse complement strand
CGAATTCTGTCAGCGTGATTAGCTTCGGAAGGTCATTTTTATATCTAATAGGATGGTTGGTTCAGGTTTTGAGGCTTTTATTTTCAGTTTGTGTTGTTAGGCGTTTTAACTTTTAACTTTTAGCCAAAATTTAGATTTGGTCAATATTTTTGGTAAACGTGCTCAAATTAAAGTTTTTGATATAATTATATGTGTTGTATTGAGATTAATTTAACTTGTTATCATAGATTTTGCATTGTTTCATTCAAATATGATTTTATAAGATTGATATTAATATTTTTTGGATTTATATTCGTGCTCTTAGATTTTCAAATGCAATAAATTAATAAATATTTTACTATTGAATAATCATTCAGTTAATAATATTTTGAACATATTGTCAATCAATTACTAACCTAACATTGAACTTGAATGATATATTACCAACAAACTAACACTCAATTAGTAAAATTATTTGAAAAAATAATAATCATACTAACGTATTTAAAATTTATTACCAACAAGGGTTGTGATGGAGTGGTAAGTACTCCTTCATCCTTAACCAAGGGGTCTCGGGTTCGATTCCCTTTGGGTACGGAGTCGTCTTTGTTAGGGAGCGCTTTACCCCCCAATGTGGGACTTCCTGGCATGAATTCAGATTTAGTGAGGCTCCAATGTGGGTACCACACACCGGATGAGAAACCCAAAAAAAAAAGTACACCGGATGGGAAACCAATAAAAAAAAATTATTTAAAATTTACTAAAATTGCCAACCAATTACCAATGTATTTGGAAAAGTTTACTATCAGACATTTGTTACTATAATTATCAATGTATTACCAACGGAATCGAATAATGAAGATACTATATACTAACCAAAAATTAGTTGGTGAATTTACCAACGGAAATTTCAGGGCCATGTTTCAAAATTTTGTAACATCTTTGGGTGTTTACCAACTGATTTTTGGTTGGTAAGTTTACCAACAAATTAAAATCAGTTGGTAATATTTACCGACGAGCCTTTTAGCAACGGATTAAAATAAGTTGGCATTTGGTTGGTAACTCAATTTGCCAACCAATTTGATCAATTTACCAACCAATTTTTTTGTTGGTAATTGAGGTTCCTTTTGTAGTTTCAAGAAACCGTCAACTTCTCCATCACCACCACCTCCATATTACTAAATTTTCATCCTTCATGTTCAACGTGTTTCAATGAAGTCTTTCTCCAGCTCAACATATATAACCCATAGGGTTCTCATACTATGAGTTCGAAGGCATGCATGATATCAATGCCTATCAAAATATTTAATTGTTTTTTTGGTTTTCCTTTTCTTTTCTTTCCTACTTCAAGTTGCAATTGTTTTGTTATTTAAATTCTATTTTGAATGTATCCAGAGATTTATGTCAATTGAATACAAGTTTTTTATTTTTTTGAAAGTTAGATATCTATTGATTCACCAATTCTCCCAGCAATTGTCAATTAATTTCTCATAAATTTAATAGCAAAATAACAACCATCAGTGATGATTTGGTGATATCAATACCAAGAGTAGAGTGGCCGGCATTTCATGTTACCAAAACAACAAGCAAAATAAAGAAAGAAAATAACAATATTTGTAAGTTTCATTGAGTTACATTATACCGTATAAAAATTGGAAAGATTACCTAAATACACAACTTATTTTACCATATACACAACTTATTTTACCTAAATACACAAAATTGGAAACTTTAGGCTGATAAGGATTTTCCTGATAAGGTTTTTCACGACATCTTGTTGATATTGATTGAGGATGTTGCCTCATTAAAAACCTTATCAGGAAAATCCAATTGGGATAAAAAACATGGTTAAGGAAAACAGTACAACGCGTATTTTTCTGCCCCCTGATAAAAACTTTACTTGATATCTCGGAGACGATGCATTCCAATCTTATGTCACAAATTCTCAAATATTGACGTTGACAATCTTTAGTGAATAAGTTTACAAGATTATCACTTGAATATGTCTTTGAACGTCTATCTCATCATTTTGTTGAACATCATGTGTGAAAAAGACTTTTGGTAATATATGTTTTGTCCGATCTCCTTTGATTGTATCCTCCCTTCAATTGAGATATATATTATTTTCGTATATGGTGGCTGGAATATCCTTTTCAAAAGAAAATCACATATTTTCTGACTATGATAGATCATGATTCCAACCATACACACTCCCGACTTACTTCATAGATCAATATTATTACTGTATGATTTGAAGAAGTGGTTACCAATGTTTGATTCTTTGAATGCCAAGATATTGTTGTGCCTCCATATGTAACAAATAGCTCATTTGTGATCGAGCTTTATGCAGATCAAATAAATATTCTGCATCTACATAATCAAATCATTTCTAACTCAGAGATTGATCATTTCAATTTTATACGTTGCTCGTCTTTTCTTCTCAAAGAAAATCACACATCTTCTATGTGTTGAGTCACTTGATTTGTTAGTTTCTTGGCTTAACTTGAATGATAATATGACAATTGTCACACCCCATAATTTTTTTGAACTAAGACTCGAACTCTTATTTATAGTGAATGAGATTTTTGCAAGGAATTTAAAATTTCTTGAGTGTTAAGGTCACTAGATGTAGCACCTTGAGTTCCAAGAAGAATTTAAGAGAAGAGCATTCAAGTCATTCCTAGTTTTTCTTAAGTTTTGGGTCAACTTCAAACGACCATAACTCCTAGTACAAGATGAGTTAGGTGAGCTACAAGATAGAAAATTAAAGCCCTTCGAGTCCTCTTTCCAACTCCACTGAGTTTGCTCAATTCCAATTTCTGAGTAAGAAGTTATGGCGGATTTACTAACGTCGCGCAAACCTGGCAGCAGCACAGCGATAGCTCCGCGACGCGGAGCCAACACGGACCTCACTGCCTGGTGAAAGATCTTTCCGACTCCCAGCTCATTTTAATTATTTCTTTAGGGGTATTTTAGTCCTAAAAACCATTAAGAGGTCATCTAAATTGCCCTAACGTGTAGAAAATCAGTTTTCTTAAATCCAAACCCTCTCATTCACTCCAAAGATTCTACACTCAAGAAATTCAAGAAACGCTAAGGCTAGGGTTCATCTCTCAAGATTTTCCTTCAAGTCCTGCAAGAAGATGGTTATTTTAGGTATGTAAGCTTCCATAGTGTTGGATTTGTTCACCCACACGCCAATCATGTTAATTTCAGCGTTAAATTCGTTATAGAAAGTTGAAGCTTTGATATTCTTGTTATTTATTCATGAAATTGCTTTCGTTTTTGAATTGGGCTGAGATTGAAGTGTTCTTGAGGTTATTGTATCGATTTATAGAGTTATTAGAGTTAGATTTTTGTGGTCTTGTGCTGGGCATTTAAAGCTAAAGAGAGATTGAAAAAAAGAATCGAAGTTAGGCGAATTGGGGTTAGGAAACGAAGAAGAAATTTCGTCGGTCGAAATTTGGAACCCCCTCCGCATCGCGCAGCCACTTCTCAGATTTGGGGATTTCTATTTCGCATCACGGAGCTGACACAGAGTGTTCTGCCTCAAAAGCCGTTTTCAAAACCAAAATTTAAATGATTCCCCGCGTCGCGGACCCACCTTCAGTTATTGACTTTCGGTCTTTTCTCATGCTTAGCTATCTAAAATCATTCCTAAACATCACGAGATCATTCCTATCACAAATCACAACCTTGAATTCATAAATCACATTCAAGGTAGAATTGAGAGTCAAGTCTTGAGAGTTCTTTCGGACATTTGAGAAAGTCCCTTTGAGTCTTTTTGAGGAGTCGTTTACAACTTCTAGTAACTTATTTCAAGACTCGAGCAATTGAGTATAAGGATGAGGAGAATGAATTCATGAGTCTACTTTGTCATCATGAGATCTTTCTTATCATGAACTATGTCGCACCCCTATTTCGAACTAGCCGAAACGGTTCACAACATAATATGGCTGACACTCTGATTTTGAAAAAAATGTTTTTTGTTTTAGAGTCGCCACCTAAATTTGAAGGAAAATATTAGGAAAACCATTTAAATATGTAAATGTAAACTTTGTTTTGATTTGAGAACTGGTGAGATTCTGAGTAAGGTTTTGGTTACTCGAGGGGGAGGTGTTAAGCATACCTCAGAGCCTATCCGAAGATAGTCCTTAAACTCAATTTAGGAAAATATAATTAGAAAAACTTATTTATTTATTTGCTTTAAAATCAATGGTAAGTAAATTTTATTAGTTTTTTTTTAAATAAAATAAAATACAAGGTACAACATACATATGTCTATTAGATAAAGTGGTAGTAGTATGTTTATTATACGGTAAGAAAAATAAATAAATAACTAAATGGGCTAAAAGTGTATGACAATTTTGTGTTAAAATAAATAAATATAGATGTGTCTTATATAAATGTATCCAAAAATAAATGTTGAGTTTAAAAGATATGAAAACTTGTCGTTTTATAGAATTAAGACGTGAAAGAGAAAATAAAATAAAAATGAGAGAGTAGTCAGGCGCAAATATATAGTAAAGTAATGTGTATATTTAAGCGTAAGGATTTATAAATTAGAAAGAAAAAAAAGTAACATTTGTAAAAGTGATAGTAGATATGAGAAAAATAATATGAAAGTATAACAAAATAATAAGTTACGCATAGAGAGAAACTAAGAAATATAGAATTTGTACCTTTCTGCGTATAACATATATATGTATATACCTTGTATTTTTGAACCTGTTGGCATATCTAAAATCTTGAAATAACATGTTAGGAAGTTCAAATGTTTTAGAAATATTTGATTTTTTTAAAAAAAAAAGTAAGAATAGCCAATATATTTTGTAAAGGGGTGATGTAAAGAATATAAAATAGGCCTAACTAATGGGATTTATTCTATAACTACATTTATTTTGTTAAACATATAAGCCTACTTCCCTGCTTGTTTTCTTAAAAAAATGTATATCTAAAGATAAATATCTTAGCCTTAAGTAAATTTCTAAATGTAATTATTCTACCCTTTAAACTAGTTTCAAAATATTTGGAGGTCCTAAGTTAATTTCTAAACGTAATTATTCTAGCCTTTAAACTAGTTTCAAAATATTTGAAGGTCCTAAGCGATGATGTAACACCCCGTATTAGAAACGGACCAAAATGCAGATTTTGAGAAGTTGCAGGTGCAACCCATGGTTGCCATCCACGGACCGTAGGTCAGACCACGGCCCGTGCTGGTGGTCCGTGGTTCACCACTGCAACCCCTCCCAAACCAGCTCAGAAAATTGGCTAAGTCCCGACTCACAAACAGATCCACGGTCCGTAGATCAGACCACGGTCCGTGGATCGAGACTTCCCTTACCCAGCCTCTGACACAAACTACGGTCGACCAACACGGACCGTCATTCGATCCACGGTCCGTAGGTCTGACCGTAAGTTAGGGTCAACAACCAGTTAGCTGAAAAATATTGATAGGTCAACTTCAGATTGTCATAAATTTTAGCACAAAATGAATTAGGTGTACCATGACCTATGATATCATAGATAATTGAATTATCTTTCCAACGCCACTAAGTTTGCTTAATTCCGACCTCAGAGTAAAAAGTGATGCTCATTTTAGTGAAGCCCTGTCGGGCAGACTCGACCTACGGACCCAATCGACGGACCGTCGATTGATTGACGGACCGTCGATTGATTGACGGACCGTCGATTGATTGACGGACCGTCGATTGATTGACGGACCGTCGATTGATTGACGGACCGTCGATTGATTGACGGACCGTCGATTGATTGACGGACCGTCGATTGATTGACGGACCGTCGATTGATTGACGGACCGTCGATTGATTGACGGACCGTCGATTGATTGACGGACCGTCGATTGATTGACGGACCGT
>NW_006239494.1:209597-209979 GCF_000226075.1 Solanum tuberosum | reverse complement strand
TATGGGTGTGTAGAGCGCACCACATCTAATGAGAGGGAGGCTACAAAGTGTTTTAGGAAATCTTCATTTTCTTGTTACTCTTATCGTGTGTAAGGTATGATCTAAATTCCATTCTAACTCGACGTTCTACGTTTCAGTGATCATGCCTCCTCGTAGAGCTTATGCCAGGAACGCAAACGCAGCTCCTCCAGTTCCGAATCAGGAAGTCTCAAATGCTGAATTCAGGAATGCCATTCAGATGTTGGCTCAGAGTGTCGCTAACCAAAACAATCAGCGGGTTCAAGCTCCTGTGAATGCAAATGGTGGATCAGCAGCAAGGGTCCGTGACTTTGTTAGGATGAATCCGCCTGAGTTCTTAGGATCGCAGACTGGTGAAGATCCC
>NW_006239494.1:208710-209414 GCF_000226075.1 Solanum tuberosum | reverse complement strand
CAACTCCTATTACTTGGGATTGTTTCAGCGAAACCTTTCTAGACAGGTTTTTCCCCATAGAGTTGAGAGAAGCAAGGGCCCAGGAATTTATGAACTTGAGGCAGGGTAACATGACTGTCCAAGAGTATGGGCTCAAGTTTAACCAACTCTCCAGGTATGCTCCTCACATGGTTGCTGATTCCAGGGTTCAGATGAATAAGTTTCTCTATGGAGTGTCGACTTAGTGAAAACAGAGTGCAGGAATGCTATGTTGTTGGGAGACATAAACATCTCTAAGCTCATGACTCATGCTCAGCAGGTTGAGGGTGATAAGCTTAGGGAACAGGCTAAGGAGACTAAGAAAGCAAGAACAAGTAACTACGAGTATTCCCAACAGAAATCGGGTGGTGGAAATCGCTCGCATTTTCAGCAGAAGTCTTCGACTCCAGCCCCTTCATCAGCTAGTGTTCCATCCCCCAAGTTCCGTAATGATCAGAAAGGTAGGGTGTCAGGCTCTAAGGTACAAGGTAGTGTTTCAGGCACCAAAACTTACCCAACTTGCCCGAAATGTAGTAAGAACCATCCGGGCAAGTGCCTTGCAGGTAAGGAAGGATGTTTTGTGTATGGTTAGTCTGGTCATAGATTGAAGGATTGTCCTTCTAGAAAGGGTCAAGGAGGAAATAATGGTAGAGCTCAGTCTACAACTTCAGCAGCAACAGCAGGTC
>NW_006239494.1:207890-208028 GCF_000226075.1 Solanum tuberosum | reverse complement strand
GGTGCTAGTCATTTCTCAAAGATAGACCTCAGATCAGGTTATCATCAGCTTAGAGTCAGAGGTAGTGACATTTCAAAGGTAGTCTTCAGAACTCGGTATGGTCATTACGAATTTGTAGTTATGTCATTTGGACTAACC
>NW_006239494.1:206686-207518 GCF_000226075.1 Solanum tuberosum | reverse complement strand
TGCTACAGATGTCAGAAGTTTCTTGGGTCTAGCGGGCTATTACAGAAGGTTTGTGGAAGGATTTTCATCCATAGCCTCTCCATTGACTAAGTTGACTCAGAAAAAGGTTAAGTTCCAATGGTCAGATGATTGTGAGAAAAGCTTTGCAGAATTGAAAACTAGGTTGACTACAGCTCCTGTCTTGACTCTACCAGAGGGTTCAGATGGTTATGTGATCTATTGTGATGCATCCTGAGTCGGCCTAGGTTGTGTGTTGATGCAGTGGGGGTAAGGTTATAGCTTATGCTTCCAGACAGCTTAAGGTGCATGAGAAGAATTATCCGACTCATGACCTCAAGCTTGCAGCAGTGGTGTTTGCACTCAAGATTTGGAGACATTACTTGTATGGTGTTCACAAACCATAAGAGACTTCAATATGTGTTCACCCAAAAGGAGTTGAATCTTCGCCAGAGAAGGTGGCTTGAGTTCCTCAAAGATTATGATATGAGTGTGCATTACCATCCGGGTAAGGCGAATGTAGTAGCAGATGCTCTTAGCAGATTATCCATGGGTAGTGTAGCACATGTTGAGGAAGGAAGAAGAGAGCTAGCAAAAGATGTTCACAGACTTGCTCGCCTAGGAGTTCGTCTTATGAACATATCAGATGGTGGTTAACGGTTCAGAATGGGGCAAAATCTTCTTAGTAGTAGAGGTTAAGGAAAAGCAAGACAGTGATCCAATCTTGCTTGAGCTTAAGGGTGCAGTCCGCAATCAGAGAGTGGAGGTTTTCTCCCAAGGGGGAGATGGTGTACTTCGCTATCAAGGTAGATTGTGTGTTCCTGATATGGGTGAA
>NW_006239494.1:204493-206155 GCF_000226075.1 Solanum tuberosum | reverse complement strand
CAATAATAGTTACCATTCCAGCATTCTGATGGCCCCTTATGAGGCATTGTATGGGCGTAGATGTAGATCTCCAGTTGGTTGGTTTGAAGTAGGTGAAGCAGCCTTGATAGGACCAGATTCGGTCCTTGATGCTATGGAGAAAGTGCAACTCATTAGAGATAGACTTAAGACTGCTCAGAGTTGCCAGAAGTCTTATGCAGATGTGAGAAGAAGGGAACTAAAGTTCCAGGTTTATGATTGGGTTTTCCTGAAACTGTTACCCATGAATAGGGTGATGATATTTGGCAAAAAATTGAGGCTCAGTCCCAGATATATAGGCCCTTACTGGATCTTGAAAAGGATTGGTAAAGTGGCTTATGAGTTAGAGTTGCCAGCAGACTTAGCACCAGTGCATCCCGTCTTTCACATTTCTCTTTTGAAGAAGTGTGTGGGTGATCCAGCATCCATAGTGCCAGTAGAGAGTGTGGCCGTGAAATATAGTCTCTCATATCAGGATGTACCAGTTGAGATTCTCGATTGTCAGGCTAGAAGGTTGAGAAATAAAGAAGTTGCTTCAGTCAAGGTTCTGTGGAGGAGTCAAGTCAGTAGAGGGAGCTACTTGGGAAGCAGAAGCAGCCACGAAGTCCAAGTATCCTCACCTCTTTCCTTCCGATTCCATTCCAGCTTGAGGTAATAGTTCCTCTTCAGTTTTTCAGTCATTCATGCATAAATTCAGTCTTAGAATCATGTTCCTTCAGTTTGTACTTGCATTTTCAGCGTATTTGCATGTTCTTGGAACTCAGTTCAGTAAGAAATTCAGTTCTCAGTTGTTTAGTGGTAGGGATTGCAGCCCCTCTCCCTCCATTTCAGCTAGTTTAGTCTTCATTCGAGGACGAATGTTCTCAAGGGGGAGATAATGTAACACCCCGCATGACAAACGGACCAAAATGCAGATTTTGAGAAGTTGCATGTGCAACCCATGGTTGCCATCCACGGACCGTAGGTCAGACCACGGCCCGTGCTGGTGGTCCGTGGTTCACCACTGCAACCCATCCCCAAACCAGCTCAGAAAATTGGCTAAGTCCCGACTCACGGACAGACCCACGGTCTGTAGATCAGACCACAGTCCGTGGTCTGTGTCCATGGTTCGAGACTTCCCTTACCCAGCCTCTAACATAAACTACGGTCGACCAACACGGACCATCTTTCGATCCACAGTCCGTAGGTCTGACCGTAAGTTAGGGTCAACATCGAGTTAACTGGAAATTATTGATGGGTCAACTTCAGATGGTCATAAATTTTAGCACAAAATGAATTAGGTGTCCCATTACATATGATATGATAGATAATTGAATTATTTTTCCAACTCCACCGAGTTTGCTTAATTCCGACCTTCGAGTAAAACATTATGCTCGTTTTACTGAAGCCCTGTCGGGCAGATTCGACCTACGGACCCAATCGACGGACCATCGATTGATTGATGAACCGTAGGTTCAATCCGTCGATCACTCCGACAGCAGTTAATTTAGGGGTCTTTTGGTCTTTTCCTATTTCGTTTAACCCCTAAGATACGTCATTTAAACCCTAAATCATGAGGTTTTAATCAGTTTAAACTTAGAAACATAATTAGAACTTACCTTAGTCAAAATCATTAATCAAAACTTAGAAAATTAGAAGCAAGAG
>NW_006239494.1:196123-203376 GCF_000226075.1 Solanum tuberosum | reverse complement strand
CTAGTTGGGGCATGTCCCAACATTTCTAGTCAGTTTAGAGGCTTATTTTAGACATAGTTAGATTCAGCTTAGTATTGAGTTAATATCTTTTTTGTATTAAACTCATCAGTTATCATTTATCTCAGTTATAGTATATGGGTATTCCCCATCTTTTCATTTTATTTATGAATTAGCTTCCGCATCAGTTTATTATTTTTAGTGTGCTCGTGATCATGCCAGCAGGGTTAGCTTGGGATCACTTGTGGTTCTAGGTCCCATGTCCGCATCTCGGGGGTTGCTTGGGGCGTGACAGATGAGTTGGCCTAAATGAATATTATTTTAGCCTTTATGTATCTCTAAATTAATTTGGAAGTCCCAACTCATGAGTTTTATTTTTCTAGTTAAGTACCTAAATGAAAATTTCCTCACTCTTTTGAAACTTCATTTGGAAAATCTTTTAAAACTATAAGCCCCTTTTTTCAACTCAAAAGGCCTGAAAGAATGTTATAAGTGAAAATGCTAACCCATTTTTAAGAAAATATCTTTTGTATGATTTGTTGTAACGGTGTCTCATGTAAATTCATAAACAAATAATATTAGTTCACGTAAAATAAGCTTCAAAATAAAAGACAAACAATATACCAAACTTCTTATCTTCTTCTCCGTCTTTATCTTCTTCTATCATATGTTCGTGTGATGTAGTTATATGTCTTTTTCTCTGATACCATTCTTACAACGATGGTTTATGGAACTATGTGAAAAACATAAAGAAGAAATAAAAATGGAAAAAATAATTAGTAAAAAAACTTAGGCATGTTGCAAAAATAAAACAGCACCTCAATTTGGTTGTACGGATAAGTATTATAAAAATAGAAAGAAATATAATAAAAATAACAGATCAAAATATAAATATAAAAAACCAAGAAGAAGATATTATGTAAAAACTACAAACCAAAGACCATATAGACCAAAAAGGAAACTAACGAAGTGTACTTGTTATAATTGTGGAAAATTAGGACATATAGCTAGAGATTGTAAATTACCTAAAAATCCAAAGAAAAAACAAATATCAGAAATAATAATAAACGATGAAAAATATACGCAGATAGAATACATAGATTATGAATGTAACTAAAGGTTAGCCAACATATCAAAACAACATAAATAGAACGACGAAAGAAAGGCTAAGAAAATATTGGACTCCTAATTTGCGAGACTCCAAGCGTTGCGATGATCCTAATTGTTGTTGGCCTAATAATTTAGGCCAGTAACGAGTTCCAAAGTAGAAACTCCAGCCCTCCGATTGTACATGAAACATACAAAATAGGGAGATAAAGATTAGGAATTTTGAGCTAAAGTGATAATAGAATATGTTATGAATAAAGAAAATTAATTTAACTAGGAATCTTCCAATACAAAAGTTGTCGTGACCCCAACATAAATTAGCAAACTTGATATGTATAGCAGCAACACATGGAGGGGGACATAGTTTAATTAAACTATTTGGGCATTTACCTAAAACGAACAATCCTAACAAATGAAAAAATGGACGAATATGAATCAATTGGTTATGTCATTATGTGCTAATAAAACATTAGTTGTAAACATGCTAAAGAAAAATATACATCTCCCGAGTAAACTCACATGAGCAAAATAACAACACTCACAATTAGTTTGCAAAAATTTGCTCAATGAAATTTGAAAGTATGTACTTATAAAAAAATAAAAAAATAACCAAAGCCAAATGGGAGGGAGGAAAACAAGGCATTCATGTCCAGTTCTTGTTGACAACAAATCGTTAAAAAGAGCTCACATAGCAAGGATATTGATGCACACTAGCAAACGTCTAAAATAAAATATATTGCAAACTATTAACATGGACAGCTTCAAAGTCGAAATTAAACATAGGTAGAAAATAAGAAAGATCGGAACTATGTTATAATAAGTGGGGAAAGAAAATTCCACACTATCCAAGGTTCACATTACTAATTCACACAAGAAATAAATAGTTTACTGTAAACTAAGGAAGTAAGATATCATATGAACTTGAGAGACATATTGATAAACAATATAATTTGATCACCATTCTGCGATAAAATCTTTAAGAAAAGTTATTATTTATTTATTTTTAATTCTTAGGATGGACATGACTAATCTTCTTTCAATAATATATGTCGGTAATTCTAACTTGTATTTAACTACAAACACACAAAAACAGAATAACAAGACAAGATTAGCATCCATAAACTTGCTTTTTCAAAGGACCACAAAGAACATTACTAACGCCAAAACAAAATAAATCATACGTATATACTTCACTCTTTCATAAAGGATATCAGATTAGAGAGAAGAAGATGCAAAGCAAAATGAAAGAGTTTTTACCTTGTGTTGAGCAGCAAACTAAAGTTTTTACGTCAAAAAATTCCAACTTCCAACCCTTTTGCAGATTCAAGTTTAAAGCCGAAAACGGAAAGATGAAGGAAGAGAGAAATTTTCTGAAATCTAATGCTTGAAGTGCGTGTTTATTCCCATTTTTCCTTTGTTCTTTGATTTTTCAATTTTTTTCCGGATGTCGTTAGGTCATTCTTTGGGTATGTTTTTTTTAGATTTTGATGTTACTCTTGGTTGATTTTCCGGATGATCCTCGAATGAGGACCAAACTCCTCATTTTATAGTTGGGGGAGGCTTCAATGATTCGAATTTGAATCTTTGAAAGATCAAATCTTAGAAGAAAATAATGATGGAGGAAAGGAAAATATTATCAACCTTTTTCAGATTGATTCGAAAGAATGAGTGATGGCTTGGGGGTTCCAATCTCACAATCATCGGATTAAGGGGATAATGATCCCAAATCCGATGGTCCTTCACGTTCTCCACCTTTTCAGTTGTAGCAGCGGCGGTGGTGGGGCTTTTGAGGTCTGTTTTGGCTCAAAAAAATGATGGAAGGGATGTAAAGTTGACAAGAGGGAAGCTATGATTAATGGAGGGTAGGGAGATATGTTGTAGACCACCGGAAATTGCCATTTTCCGATGGTCCGTAGATACAAACTTCTGGGGAAGAAGGAACTTGGGAAAAGAGAAGCGTGATTGCCTGGGAAAAGAAAGAAGTTTGAGGCGATGGGGAGTTGTACTATCTTTGAAAAGTCTTGATTTAATTTTGGCCGTCCGATCAAGCACTCGGACGGTTAATAAAATAAAGGGTTTTAAAAATAAATAATTATATATATATATATATATATATTAATAATAGTAAAAGGATGGATTAATTAGAGCCAGTAGATTAGATTGTAGGGCCGAGATTGAATCTAAAGAAACACAATCCATGTGCTCACCTACGTGGCATACACGAATTGGTTGGTTTAAGGGGACTTGAATTGTCAAAATTGCTCAAATTAAATTTATTTAAATTATATCCTCTCCTTTTATCAAATAGTTATAATTTATTAAATTAAAAATAATTATTTTGCAAGATTAGCTTGTTTGATAAAATTAGTCACTCTTAAAAATTAAATCAATATAAATTAGTAACTCATTAATTAAATAAGCTTTCTAATTTTAATAAATGTACGAAAAATATCTATTGCGACAAAAGAAATTATATTTGAACACAAATAGATTCAATTCTCAAGAATGACATTTATTTAAAAAATGAGAAAGTAAGTAGTAATATATATATAATATATTTAATTTTTTATAAGAAAATTGAAAATAAATTTATGAGGTAAAAATAAATAATTAGAAATCTTTTCGTGTTCCTATAAAAGTTTCATAACATATTATTATTATTATTATTATTATTATTATTACTATTATTATAGTTAAATGTGGAGAGCTAAAATTGGGTGTCAATAGCTTGCCCCTTTCTTTGTCCATGGAAGAGACTAAATAAGACGCGGACAAAGAAATATTGACACAATCCAATTTTAGGCGACCCACCAAAATACACTTTGAGCAATAACTTGCCTAGAATGCTTATAGAGTTATGGCCGAGCTCTGGCTTTCGAGCTACCTAAATATCCCAGGTTTCATGAGAAATCAGGCCACTGTAGTTCGAGAACATAGCAAATTTTTATTAAAAATTTGCCCCAGTATCGAATTATGGTAATACTGAAATCTTTTGGTGGTAAGGTATGAAGAGATTAGCATGAATAGAGGGATTAAATATAGTTCTAAATAAACTTGAATGAGAAATGCTCCGTAGCAATTTCTAAAGACTTATGGTAGAGAGATGAATTTTCAAAAAGATTGCCCCAGTGTCGAGTTATAATGAACTGAGACATGAGAGAGTTATAAGTAAGACTTAAATCTGAACTTCTGAAAATCGAGTCGAGTTGAGTTTTGAAAGTGAATCATTGACGTAGCTAGTGATGCTTGACATTGCACTAACTTTGCCTAGTTTGCTGCTTAGAGGGAGTTCCTCGTTGTAATGCATTGTCCTGCAAAACATGTAAAAGGGTGAAAAGTACCTATTGCAGTTCAAAAATTATAAATTGAAACAGTAATGTAAAGAGTAGAGTGTAGATGTTCAAACGATTGTTGATGTCTCTTTTTGTATTGTGAATGTGATGTAGGTACAGTAACTTGTAATGTAGAGGCCCTCGATTGGCGGGGTTGTTGTAATGTAAAAGCCTGTATCCGATTGTGTAAAGCTTGTAATGTAAGGCCTCCGGCTGGCGGGGCTATTGTAATGTAAAAGCCTGTATCCGGCTGTGTAAAGCTTGTAATGTAAAGCCTCCGGCTGGCGGGGCTGTTGTAATGTAAAAGCATGTATCCGACTGTGTAAAGCTTGTAATGTAAAGCCTCTGGCTTGCGGGGCTGTTGTAATGTAAAAGCATGTATCCAGTTGTGTAAAGATTGTAATGTAAATTTAATTGTCGGTGTGTGACAGTGTTTCTATGCGTGCTTGCCCCCGATCGATGGAGCTTCAGTGACGTCACTGTGTTGTAGTTTCCGACTGGCGGAGTGTTACTTTTTTTGCCTATATACAGGCTCTGATTGGCGGAGTTCGATCGATGTTTGCTATGTACAGCCTCCGATTGGTGGAGTTTGATAATGTTTGCTATGTACAACCTCCGGGTGGCGGAGTTTGACGATGTTTGTTATGTACAGCCTCCAAGTGGCGGAGTTTGACGACGTTTGCTATGTACAGCCTCCGGTTGGCGAAGTTTGATGATGTTTGCTACAAGCTCCAGTTGATGGAGTTATTTTGACAGAAAATTAAACATCATATTTTCCTACGAGGGCCCTCTTTTCTTCAGTATTTGATCTAGATCTTGAGCGTACCTGCAAAGATTTAAACAAAATATATTTTAGTCATAAGATACAAGTTGAAGTATTTCCGGGAAATGAAGTAGAGAAAGAGTATTTTGGTTCATGATTGTGAGAAATTGAATGGCATTTCCGGTCATGCCCCGAGACTTGATGTTATTTTCTTGATTCATGTGTTCCTGCACTCAAAGAAAATTTTAGTTTGGGAGGGGGTGTTGATTTGCATCGACTTGCGAACTGAAGCCTCATCACTAGAATCCTTCGACACCTCGTCAGTACCGCACATAGTTTCTTATCCTAGAGACTTGGTAGGTGGATGAGTGGAAAAAAATATTTTTTAAAAGAATTATCTTGTTTTTCTAGAAAATAAGTATACTACGTATATATTAGGTATATATATAGTAATTCTCCAGCGTTTTAGATTATGACATGTTCCGAAGTCCATCGAGCTTTTCATTTTGTTGACTATATCCAACGTAGGCCTCTTGTAGCTTTTACCTTTCTGATGAAGCTTTCCTACCTTTTTTGCAGACACTGCGACGATCGATATTCTTCAACTTTCTGAGGTTACACTAGGTATGAGGAATGTTTCCTAAGGGTATGCAGAGAATTGATCGAACCTGACTCAAGCTGCTTAAGTATCATAGGAATCAGATCATAACGTAGTTCGAATACAAGTGGAAGAAATAGAAGTATGTAATGCAATGACCGAGCTTGACTCAAGCTGCCTACTTATCCAAGTGGAATCAGGTCGTAACGTAGTTCGATATAATAGGAAAGTGAAAAATATGACATGTAGTGAACGGGCCTGACTCAGTCTGCCTACGTATCCAAGCGGAATCAGGTCAGGATGTAGTTCAAATACAAAAGGAAAGTGAAAAATATGAAATACAAGAGACCGAATCCGACAAGGATTGCCTACGTATCCCACCGAGGGAATTCAGGTCCAGCGTAGTTCTAAATACATGGAAATGATGATTTGGATTTTCTAGGAGAGACCGGATGTGATGTGGGTTGCCTACATACCCCGCCGTGGGAAGTCAGGTCTAGACGTAGTTCTGTTACATTGAAAAATGCAAAAGTACACAAAATCAGCGCTAATCTTGAGGTCTTCGGATGTAGTATTTCTTGATGGCGTCTAAATTGATTGGCTTTGGCCTTACTCTGCCATCCATTTCTGCTAAGATTACCGCTCAACTGAGAGTACTCTATGAATCATGTAGGGTCCTTGACAATTTGGTGCAAATTTCCCTTTGGCTTCTCCTTGGTGAGGAAAGATCTTCTTCAATACCAATTGCCCCGGTGTGAACCGTCGAGGTTTGACTTTCTTGTTGAACGCTTTGGTCATTCTGTTTTGATAGAGTTGGTCATGACCAACCGCGTCCATCATCTTTTCATTGATGAGCTTCAATTGTTCATGCCTGCTACGTATCCATTCTGCATCGTCCAGACCAACCTCTTGGATAATCCTTAAAGATGGTATTTCCACCTCAACAGGTATTACTACTTCCGAACCATAAACCAACATATAAGGAGTTTCCCCAGTTGATGTTCTGATCGTGGTGCGATAACCAAGTAAAGCATATGGTAGCTTCTCATGCAATTGCTTGTGACTATCCACTATTTTCCTTAGGATCTTCTTGATATTCTTATTTGCAGCCTCAACTGCTCCATTCATATGTGGCCGGTAAACCGTGGAATTTCGATGAGCAATCTTGAACCTTTCACAAGTTTCCTTCATAAGATCGTTGTTGAGGTTGGCTGCATTGTCTGTTATGATTGATTTTGGAATTCCAAAATCGACAAACTATGTTGTTGCGAACAAAGTCTGCCACTACCTTCTTGGTCACTGCCTTGTATGTCGAAGCTTCAACCCATTTTGTGAAATAATTGATAGCCACCAGAATGAAACGATGTCCATTTGATGGAGGAGGCTCTATGGGTCTGATAACGTCCATGGCCCAAGCAACAAATGGCCAAGGGGAACCCATCACATTTAGCTCATT
>NW_006239494.1:185381-195834 GCF_000226075.1 Solanum tuberosum | reverse complement strand
AAATTATCGAGGACAAAGTTGCCAAAGCATCGACAAACTCATTTTGAGCTCGAGGGACATGCTTGAACTCAATCCTTGTGAATCTCCTACTTAACTCTTTTATGTAATGAAAATAAGGAAGGATCTTGACATTCTTAGTGGTCCATTCTCCTTGTACTTGATGAACCAACAAGTTGGAATCTCCTATCACCAAGAGTTCTTTGATATTCATGTCTATTGCCATCCTGTGTCCGAGAATACAAGCTTCATATTCCGCCATGTTATTGGTACAGTAGAACCTAATCTTGGCTGAGATTGGGTAATACTGATCTGTTTTCGAAATTAAGACTGCTCCTATTCCAACTCCAATAGAGTTCGATGCTCCATCAAAGAACATCCTCCATCCATCATACGACTCTGATATGTCTTCTCCTACAAACAAAACTTCTTCATCAGGGAAGTAGATTGTGGCCGGCCTGTAATCCTAGTCCACCGAGTTTTCTGCGAGGTGATCCGCCAGGGCTTGTCCTATGATGGCTTTTTGTGTCACATACACGATATCAAACTCGCTCAACAAAATTTGCCACTTTGCTAGCTTACCTGTAGGCATTGGTTCTGAAAGATGTACTTGAGTGGATCCATTCTTGAGATCAAGTATGTGGTGTATGCAGACAGGTAATGCCTAAACTTTTGTGCGATCCAAGTCATAGCGCAACATGTCCGTTCCAACAAGGTGTATCTTGCCTTGTATGGTGTGAACTTCTTACTCAGATAGTAAATGGCTTGCTCTTTTCTACCTGTCTCTTCATGCTGCCCCAATACACATCCAAATGCATTATCCATGACAGATAAATACAATAACAAAGGCTTTTTCGGCTCTAGTGGGACCAGTACTGGTGGGTTGGACAAGTATTCTTTGATTCTATCAAAAGCCTTTTGGCATTCTTCTGTCCATTTTGTGGCAGCATCCTTCTTCAGTAACTTGAATATGGGTTCGCAGATCACTGCAGTTTGAGCTATGAACCAACTGATGTAATTCATTCTTCCCAAGAAACTCATCACGTCTTTCCTGGTCTTAGGTGGAGGTAGGTCTTGGATTTCCTTTATTTTTGATGGATCTTACTCTATGCCATTCCTGCTAACAATGAATCCCAATAGTTTTCCTGCGGGTACTCCAAATGCACACTTTGCTGGATTCAATTTCAGATTATACTAGCGTAACCTTTCAAAGAACTTTCGTAAGTCATCCAGGTGGTCTGAACTTCTCCTGGATTTGATAACGACATCATCCACGTACACTTCAATTACCTTGTGCATCGTATCATGGAAAAGGGTAGTCATGGCCCTCATGTAGGTTGCACCGGCATTTTTTAGACCAAATGGCATTACTCTGTAGCAATACACTCCCTATGGAGTGATAAACGATGTCTTTTCTGCATCATCTTCATCCATCAGAATTTGGTGTTATCCTGCAAACAATCGACAAATGATTGCAACTCATGTTTTGCACAATTATCGATGAGTATATGAATATTTGGAAGAGGGAAATCATCCTTAGGAATGGCCCTGTTGAGATCTTGATAGTTCACACATATTCTGATTTTTCCATCCTTTTTTGGCACAAGCACAATATTGGCTAACCATGTGGGGTAATTTGTAACCCTCACAATGTTCGCCTCAATTTGCTTAGTTACCTCCTCCTTGATCCTTAAACTCAAATCTAGCTTAAATTTTCTTGTCTTTTGCTTAACAGGTAGACAAGTGGGATCAGTCGGTAATTTTTGTGAGACAATATCGGTGCTTAATCCTCGCATGTCATCATAAGACCAAGCAAATACGTCAACATACTGCTTAAGTAATTCTATTAACTCTTGCTTTCTTTCAGCCTCCAAATGTATGCTGGCTCGTGTCTCCTTCACGATTTCCTCATCTCCTAAGTTGACAACTTCTGTTTCATCCATATTGGGTTTCTTCTGACTTTCAACCTACTCGATCTCGTATGGTAGGTTTTCAGGCATCCTGCTTTCATCATACTCTTCGTGATCTTGTTTATCATTTTCAGCTTGCTCGGTGGATTCGTTACATGTCATAACCGTTGAACGGGGATTTTTATTAATATGAGTGCTGAAAAGTGCAAAAGGTAAGTAAAGATAAATATATATTTAAAATAACGAGAAATCTTTTAAAGAAAATAAAGACTTTTTATTTCAAAGCATTCTAGGTTTTAAGATGAGGCAAGCAACAAAAGAATAGGCATGATTCAAGCCTCAATTTGATCATGCGAATTTTAAAATTAAGACTACTTTTCCACACTACCAGGACTCTGGTTGAAATACGGACGGGCTGGTGGTCCAATTCTGCAAGATTTCTCTAGGTTCGGCATCACGAATGGTCAACTTGTTGAGATTTATCCCTTCCCCTTCTTCAGCCATGGCCACGAACAAATTGCCTATTCCTTCAGTGATGTCATCAACACCATCTTGATCTGGAATCAAAGCTTGTTCTAGTACGAAGATTGTATCACTTGCCTCCCGGTGGAATCTTCCCAAGTCAAGCTCGTATCCTAGTCCGTTGGTGCCTCTCTGATGCTTCAGTTGGATTGGTTCGACTATATCGTTAGACTTGGGTCCAAGCCCACTCTTTGGTTGATACCCATACCTCAACATTTCTGACGCAACCATTTTTGTTGTGGTTGACAATTTGGTATCTTCGGGCTTTGCTTCCTCATTGACCCTTATAGCTTGCATGATTTCCAAAGTGTGAAAAGTGGCTCCGTCTAACTCGTCGGTGACTGGGAGAGAATTAACAGAATGAATGGGGTGACTGAGCTCCCCGTGGACTGTAACTTCTGTGCGACCCCACTAAAACTTTACACATTGATGAAGAGTGGAAGGAACCACTCTTGCCATGTGAACCCATGGTCTTCCCAACATCAGGTTGTAGTTGGACGATATATCCATCACTTGAAATAGAATGGGGAATTCAGCCGGCCCCACATGCAATGTGAGATAGATTTCTCCGATGACATTTCTTTGCGCTCCATCAAAGGCTCTAACTTTCACACGACTTTCCCTTATCCCTCCCATATTAACACCTAAATCCCTCAGAGTGGTGAAAGGACATATGTTGCATCCAGAGCCACCATCAATTAAAATTTGAGTCACAATCTTATCACAACATTTGACTGTGATGTGAAGCGCTTTGTTGTGCCCTGCCCATTCCGTAGGCAACTCATCCTCATGGAAAGAAATCTTGTTAGCTTCCACTATTCATCCAATCGTTAAAGCTAAGGTTTCACTTGTGGTCTCTTTTGGAATGTTCACTCTGTTTAACACCTCCATAAAAGCATTCATATGACCTTCAGAACTCATAAGCAGAGACCAAATGGATATGTGGGCTGGCGTCTTCTTTAGCTGTTCTTCGATCGAATAGTCTTTAGACTGCATCTTCTTCCAAAACTCTGCGGCTTCAGCATCGGTAACATTCTTCTTTGGATTCTGTTCATTTCCAAGAACTCTTTGATTTAGGTCCTCTGGGGCATAACACCGTCCCGACCTAGTCATTCCTTGAGCCACAGCAGTGTCGATCATCTTGCCCTTGGCGCCTGCTCAATAGTCCCAAGGGACAGCTTTGGTATCATGCTCAGGCTTTCTAGCAATTAGAGTGGTCACTACAACTCTTGGGAGATATGTTTGGACAGCCAGAGGTTCCCTTAGTTGAACAGTGATAACAGGCTGTGCCAAAGATGTCATGTCATCTGCTTCACCTATGTTTGGATAGTCGGGGGCTCCCTATTCTTCATCCAAAGTAACCATGTTGACTTCCCTATTCTCATGGTTTGGCAAGGGATTGTTGTTCACATTGGGAGGTGCTGGAGTGCATTTGATTACTCCTCTCCTGATCAAAGACTCGATCTGGTTCTTCAAACCATAACATTCTTCTGTGTCGTGTCTCTGGACTCCCGAGTGGTAAGCACATCGCTTGTTCCCATCAAAATTACGAGGGGTTAGATCGGGAAGTTTTCCTTTAACTGGTTGCAGCACTCCCGCTGTCCTCAACCTCTCAAACAATTGGACGTAGGGTTCGACAATCTGTGTATAAGTGCGAGAATTTCTAGCTTCAGGATTTGGACGTGGTCTCGGTGCATATGCTGGTCTATTTTGGTGAATTGGTGTTTGGACAGGGACATATGGTCTTGGAGGGTTTTGGTATGCTGGTGCTCGGGGTGGATTAATGGTTGGGTATTATATACTGGGACGTATAAACTATGCGCAGTGATTTTGAGATTATTGGGGTATCGGTGGGATGGTCCTCCTGGTTAGTAAGTGACAGCTGAAACATCCTCCCTTTTATTTTTGATGCCGCCAATGGAACCCGATTGTATAGCCCTACTTGCAGGTTGCAATGTGACCATAGACTGGATCTTCCCAGATTTAACACCCTCCTCTATAAAGTCTCCCATCTTGACCAATTATGCAAACTTCTAACCCATCATTGACATCATCTTGTCAAAGTAGATACCTTCTTTAGCTCGAATAAAGTACTTCGAGAGCTCACTCTCATCTAGTGGTAGTTGCACCTTCGCGACCTTAGTTCTCCAACGTCGTTCATATTCCTGGAAATCCTTAGATGGCTTCTTATGTATATTGGCCAATGAGAATCTGTCAGCAGTAATTTCAGTATTGAATCTGAAACGAGTCATGAAGTCCTCGGCCATTTCCTGCCAGTCACGCCATTTGCGAGGGTCTTGGCGGGTATACCAGGTTAATGCTTCTCTAGACAGACTCTGAATGAACAACTTCATCCTCAACTTCTCATTTCTCCCTACACCGACTAACTTGTCACAGTATGCCCTTAAATGTGCGTGAGGGCCACTCTTTCCATAGAACATGTCAAACTTTGGTGGTTTGTACCCTACCGACATGTCAATGTCTGGATGGATGCACAAGTCATCATAATCCAGGCTTTCTGTCCCTCAAGTGACTTGTAAGCTTTTCAATGCCTTTTTCAGACCTTGAAGTTGGGCATTTATCAATGCATCTTCTTTCAACCGGACGTCTTTCTCTATTTCTTCATATTGATCGACCTTGTATGGGACATTAACCAAAGATGGCATACTGAAGGTAGGAGCTCCAGCGGCATATACAGGTGGAACATGTGTCTCTTAGGGAGCGGCGACATATGCCCCAAGTATCTGCTGCATTGTAGGTATGGTAGGGTCGCGATTAGAAAGGTCAGGAACGACCCTGACTGCAGTTAGAGAAGCTGGTGGAACTTGACCGTGAGTAGGAGCGCGTTGAGTCAGTTTCGGCTGATTTGGTAAGTCGGCAGAAGGCAAGTCAGCCTTTGGGAAGTAGATATGTGTCTTGAAAGTAGGGAAAGTGGTCGCCGATAGTTTGGCCAAGTCTCGCACTTGACGCAATTCTTCCCTCAAGATCTTGAGTTCTTGTTCCATGTGAGCCATTTTCTCCTCATTTTGAATGTTAGCTATACCTCGAGAACTTTTAGGATTCTTAATAGGTACTATTGTGTTTGCGGCAGCGTTGAACTCATATTTATCAGTCATTTTCCCCTTTGATTGAAGGTTGTATCGTGAGTCTGCCAGTTTGCAAGTCGACACAAATCAACATACTTTTTTGGGATAAATAAAGAAAAGAAAACAAAGAGAAAGGGAAACTATGTTAGTTTGGGAAATATTGAAAGTTGTAATAAATAAGTAAATGTAACACATATATACGCCAAATTGACGACATTCAAAGCGCGTCCTAATATAGAACCTAATTTTGCCTGAGGTAGGCCTACGTTGCAATTAGTTTGATAATAAATGATCCATTTAAACATATTTTAGATTTAGAGCAAACAAAACTTCATTGATTAAGTAGTCTGGCTATTACAATTAAGTAGGCGGTAAAAAGCGGAAAAAATGAAAGTACAGAGGTGGGCATAAGGCATACAAGAGGGATAGGCCATATGGCACTTTAAAAAGCTTATGAGGGAATTCAAAGAAGAAAGATGATCTACGGCCAGGTTGGAGCATCATTATCATCATCGTCCCCCAAATCATAGTAAGGCCCCAGCAGATACTCTAAGGATTCGTCGATTTTCCATTCCCAGTTGTTTGAATTCCGAGTGAGCGTCTTCTGCTATTGGAACAAGTTCATCCTCTATATGTATCACTCCTCCATCTCTAGGGTCATACAAATTAGGGTCATGCTCTGAGTATTCTTCTGGATCCTCTTCC
Organism: Solanum tuberosum; assembly: GCF_000226075.1. Lineage (NCBI taxonomy): Eukaryota > Viridiplantae > Streptophyta > Magnoliopsida > Solanales > Solanaceae > Solanum > Solanum tuberosum. Next base: position 189,614 of record NW_006239494.1, on the reverse strand, counting down.
ATCTCCTCAATTAACTCTCTAGGATCCTTTTCTGGTTCTTCCTCCATCTCTTCATTTGGTTCATCATCAACTGCCTGTATGAGATGATCCATAGACTATGTGGTCACCTGTTGATACATGGTTGTAGTGATGTGCATGAGGTTCAATAGCTCCGTGCCAATTTGATTTGACCTTTGAGTGTTTGTGAACCCCAAGATTCCCTCATAGCTAGGCCTAGCGAGAATTCCTCCCATCATAAACCAAGTATAATATTCAGGCGTGCACCACGATTCAACCCCCATGTCTGAGTCAAGAATATCGCACCATCCTTGTACCAAAGCAACGATTCTTTCGATCGGGATTCTTCCTTCATAATTGACCTCTATCAATGCCATATTTGACCATAAAGGAACGCCTTGGGTAATCCCAAACTGCTAGAGGACTCTTAGAGGTGCGTAGGGCTGGAAGCCTTCCAACACAATGAACTCAATGAAATAAGCCTGATTAGTTCTCAACAAAGCTAGGCCGTAGACCCATGGTAGTCGCCATTGAATATGGTTCCCTGTGAGGTGGGTCAGGAAAAGACGCCAACCTTCTTCATTATTTGGGGAATCCCACATGTTCAATCTTATCACATGGCTCCTGATCTTGTTGGGTGAGGCTGCTTCAGTGCCATTCTCTGCTCGTCTTTCATAGAAGTGCTTCAACGCCCAAATCTGCAATAGCAGGTTACTTCCCTTAAAGTGATCGGATCCTCTAGAGCAGAGGGATAATGATCGAAATATTTCTGCCAAAATCATGGGTACCATAGTTACTCTAACAGGTCCTCTAAACATGAAGATGACCATAGGCAGTAAGTTGATGTCGACACAACCCTTTTTCTTTGGGAAGATCATAATACCTAAAAAGACCGTCACGAAGACAATAGCCCTGAGTCTCTCCCAATCAACCCTGGAGATGAAGAATTCTTGTTGGAACCTATCATAGCTATCTCGACGACTGAACCTTTTAAACAGATAATCCAACCTGACCCATCCCTCGTCAAATCTTTGCAAACATCGGCCTACCCTCAAACCCAAAGACTGGAAAAAACCGATTCCTGATGTAGTGCGCGGGGCCAAAGGTGCTCTGCCAATCAATGGTAAGTCAGTAATTTGGCTTATCTCTTCTAGTGTTGGCGTGATTTCAAAATCTGTGAATTGGAAAGTCATTGTTGTTGGTTGCCAAAATTCAATCATTAGAGTAATGAGTGACTTGTTTGCCTCCATATTCAGCAGATCAATTAACGACCCCAAGTGTGGCATAATCTCATTTCCGTAGGCCACTCGGATGTTTCCCCACCACTCTTTCAAAGTTTGGGGGACCTCAGTCATCATTTCAATATCAGGAAGGTTTTGGTTGATTTGCATCTGAAAGAAAAGGTAAAGGGTATGATGAATTTATTTGCTCCAAATCCGTTAAGTGTTTAAGTTTGGATAATTTATATCAATTTCACACAAAGTATATGTCGTCAAGTTTTAAAGAAGAAACTCATTGACATTTGGGTGGTTTCCTAAATGCAATGATAATATCGTATACTGTCTTGCATAAGGCTATACAACATGACCTATTTTAAAGAGTAAGATTTTTTCCTAGATGATTGAGAGTGGAACTGAGTAATTGCGAGAGGGTGCACTATCTTAATTGCACCAACTTTGAAACTAAGGAATCCAAAGAGAGTTTAGGAGGAGTGCAGGAACACCCCTCGCGTGTACAGTGTGTGCGTGTACGGTCAAAGACTCGATAGAAAGTGCAAATGACAGTGTAGAGAAAGCAGTAACAAATATTGTTTTAAAACAAATAAGGAACACAAGTTTGGATTTCACTTCCCTGCTTGTTTTCTTTAAAAAATGTATATCTAAAGATAAATATCTTAGCCTTAAGTAAATTTCTAAATGTAATTATTCTAGCCTTTAAACTAGTTTCAAAATATTTGGAGGTCGTAAGTTAATTTCTAAACGCAATTATTCTAGCTTTTAAACTAGTTTCAAAATATTTGAAGGTCCTAAGCGATGAGCTGCCCTACATGAATATTATTTTAGCCTTTATGTATCTCTAAATTCATTTGGAAGTTCCAACTCATGAGTTTTATTTTTCCTACTTAAGTACCTAAATGAAAATTACCTCACCCTTTTGAAACTTCATTAGGAAATCTTTTAAAACTATAAGCCCCTCTTTTCAACTTAAAAGGCCTTAAAGAATGTTATAAGTGAAAATGCTAACCCATTTTTCAGAAAATATCTTTTGTATCATTTGTTCTAACAGTGGCTCGGGTAAATTCATAAACAAATAATATTAGTTCACGTAAAATAAGCTTCAAAATAAAAGACAAACAATATACCAAAACTTGTAAGTAAAGGTTAGCCAACATATCAAAACAACATAAATAGGACGACGAAAGAAAGGCTAAGAAAACATTGAACTCTTAATTTGCGAGACTCCAAGCGTTGCGATGATCCTAATTGCTGTTGGCCTAATATTTTAGGCCAGTAACGAGTTCCAAAGTAGAAACTCCAGCCCTCCGATTGTACATGAAAAATAAAAAATAGGGAAATAAAGATTAAGAATTTTGTGCTAAAGTGATAATAGAATATGTTATGAGTAAAGAAAAATAATTTAACTAGGAATCTCCCAATACAAAAGTTGTCGTGACCCCAACATAAATTAGCAAACTTGATATGTATATCAGCAACACATGGAGGGGAACATAGTTTAATTAAACTATTTGGGAATTTACCTTAAACGAACCATCCTAACAAATGAAAAAATGGAAGAATATGAATCAATTGGTGATGTCATTATGTGCTAATAAAACATTAGTTGTAAACATGCTAAAGAAAAATATACATCTCCCGAGTAAAGTCACATGAGCAAAATAACATCACTTACAATTAGTTTGCGAAAATTTGCTCAATGAAATTTGGAAGTATTTACTTATAAAAATAATTAATTAACCAAAGCCAAATGGGAGGGAGGAAAACAAGGCATTCATGTCCAGTTATTGTTGACAACAAATCGTTAAAAGGAAATCACATAGCAAGGAAATTGATGCACACTAGCAAACGTCTAAAATAAAATATAGTGCAAACTATTAACATGGACAACTTCAAACTCGGAATTAAACATAAGTAGAAAATAAGAAAGATCGGAACTATGTTATAATAAGCGGGGAATAAAAATTCCACACTATCCAAGGTTCACATTACTAATTCACACAAGAAATAAATAGTGTACTGTAAACTAAGGAAGTAAGACATCATATGAACTTGAGAGACATATTGATAAACAATATAATTTGATCACCATTCTACGACAAAATCTTTAAGAAAAGTTATTATTTATTTATTTTAATTTTTAGGACGGACATGACTAATCTTCTTTCAATAATATATGTCGGTAATTCTAACTTGTATTTAACTACAAACACACAAAAACAGAATAACAAGACAAGATTAGCATCCATAAACTTGCTTTTTCAAAAGACCACAAAGAACATTACTAACGCCAAAACAAAATAAATCATACGTATAATACTTCACTCTTTCATAAAGGATATCAGATTAGAGAGAAGAAGATGCAAAGAAAAATGAAAGAGTTTTTACCTTATAGTTAAATGTGGAGAGCCAAATCACATTTAAGAGAGAATTAAGAGTAGAGTTCAAGAAAGCCTTTGAGTTCAATTGTGAATCCTTTGAGATCAACTATCGATTTGAACTAAGTTTTGAGGAAGTAATTCACAGAATGAGAAGAGTCGTATACATGAGTTCCATATAGGTTATGTAGACCATTCGAGTCAAGTTGTTTCATGCCCATAATTTCGCATGAACTTCGTAAGTTGAGCATCCTTCAGAGAAGTGGTATCTTCAAGTTCTAAGCCTTTAAGTGTTGAGTTCCTAATTTCCTTTTGAGAAGTATCTTTGAGTCCTTGAGTTGAATATTTCATGCTCATAATTCCACATGGATATTATAAGTCAAACAATCTTTAGATGAGAACTATCTTTGAATCACTGAGTTGAGTAGTTCATGCTCATAATTCCGCATGAACCCTCTAAGTTGAGCATTCTTGAAGTGAGTAGTATTATTGAAGTTCTTGAGTTCCAAGTATTGAGTTCTATCTATGGTTATTGAAAACCTTGCATTGAGTCGTTCACACCCATAATTCGGCATCAACCATATTTTAAGAAGTCTTTTACAAACGTTTTAACTTTGTTTTAA
>NW_006239494.1:184368-184574 GCF_000226075.1 Solanum tuberosum | reverse complement strand
GTATGTTTCCTTTTTATCAAGTTTCAAGCTTATGTTATGTTTTAGAATTCCCCTTACAAGCTCGTACATTCCACGTACTGAGCCATTTGGCCTGCATCTTCTCATGATTCAGACATAGGTATTCAGGATCATCAACAAGAGCTTCGTTGAGACATCCGGATGTTCGAGTTAGCTATGGTGAGCCTTCTTGTTTCCGGAGGATTTCA
>NW_006239494.1:153804-184119 GCF_000226075.1 Solanum tuberosum | reverse complement strand
AACCAACAATGGTTCTCGACTGTCGGCCACGTCCATGGTGTAGGCTGGGTCATGACAAACATGGTATCAAAGCACAAAGTTTAAGTGTCCTAGGGTGTGTATGAAGCCGTGTCAATAGGATCTTGTTTATGGTTGTGACGGCCCCATTTCTATAAATGAGGGACTGCATACATTTAAGAAAAGTTTCCCTTCTTTCATACTCTGAATCGTGCAATAGAGCTATGTCGTAGAGATTTATTCTAACTCGTGCGTTCTCCTATTCATTCGACTACCCATCATACTGGAAGTAGTTGAAAAGCAGAGTCAGTTCTTTTTCGATGAGTTGTTCTTAGCAAGAGTTTTGAGGAAATCATGAGATTCCAGAGGGGCTGAAGAGAAGTCCAAGAGTAGGTTAAGTATTTAGTTTAAGAGGAATGCACTCATATTCATATGAATCGTGTGTTTAAGCTAAAAGCGAGTTGTACTCTTTTTCTTAAGCCTTGTTCCAGCTAAGATCTTTTTTAAGAAGTATGTTTAGAGCTTGGGTATGATTTTCACCCGAAAAGATAGCATGAGTTATGAGATCATGAGAGGTAGTAGTGAAAGATCCCAAAGTTAGAGGAAAGTATGCAGAGGTTTAGTAATCTAAGAAAGCGAGATAGTGTTTTGAAGAGCTATGTTGGTATAGCGATGCACCTAGTAAGTTATGAATGATGAGTTTTCCCTTTTGGGTAGACTAAGAAGTGATGAGTAGTGAAGATTCCATCATAGGAGGTAGAGTGTATTGTAGCTATAAAGGAGTTTGTGATGAAGTGTCATTGTGTAGGTAATGACCATGAGTAAGTGTTGAATAGAAGAGCACGAGTATTCATGAGGTGATAGATTTAATATAGGCTTATGATTTTGAGGGAGAGCCCATAATATTCAAAGTGTTATAGAATTAATTAGGCATTGATGTATAGTGAATGAGTGCAAGTACTCAAGTTGTGATTGGAAATGTGATAGTAAATTGTAAGTATGAATACTAAGAGGTGAGGGTTGGCTATTTGTCATAAGGTCCTAGTGGACGAGTATTTCTGAATTTGTATCTAGTAGTTGTAAGTTAGTATAGTAAGCGAGCAATCGTATTAATATTCGGGTTTAGTCATAAACATTAAGCTTGAATTTGAGATGAGTGTCATGATCAAAGGAATGACAACATTAGGGTGATGATGTTAGTCTTGATATTTAATCTAGAAGACTTGACATAGAGTAGGTGAGGAATTGAGGTGATTAGCTGCAATAGATATGAGTGGTACAAGTGAGAGACCCTAACGTTTAGATAAGGGCAATGAAGTATGGCAAAGTCACAAGAGTAACAAGAGCATTAAAAGGTGTGCCGAGATGGTATGTTACCAGATGAGGTTCCAATTAAGTTATGATTTTCCATATGTGCCTAGATAGCATAATTGAGTTGTTAATGTAGAATAGGTCCATAGATTTCAAGTGCTAGCTTTAGACCTAAGGGGGACATGATAAGAGGAGAAATCAAGTCAAGTGTTGATAATTTATTAAGGAGATGATTAGTAGGAGTCCATGGAGTTATTAGAGTACTAAGCTTGAATGTGGTGTTGTTAAATATTTGGCGGTTATTGATCTGAGTCCAATATGGTGGTAGAGAGTAATCGTTTGGGATGAGATTTCCTATAGAGAGGTTTATAATCTGAACTTAAGGATTTGAGTTAAGCTTGAATATAGTAAGAGAATACTATTAGACTCAGACCTTAGTAAGAGTAACCCCATTCTATACCCAGTCCAGTCGTCATTCGAGGACAAATGATCCCAAGGGGAGATATTGTAACACCCCAGAAAATTTTCAACTAAGACTCGAACCCTTATTTGTAGTGAGTGAGATTTTTGCAAGGAATTTAAAATTTCTTGAGTGTTAAGGTCACTATATGTAGCACCTTGAGTTCCAAGAAGAACTTAAGAGAAGAGCATTCAAGTCATTCCTAGTTTTTCTTAAGTTTTGGGTCAACTTCAAACGACCATAACTCCTAGTACAAGATGAGTTAGGTGAGCTACAAGATAGAAAATTAAATCCCTTCGAGTCCTCTTTCCAAATCCACTGAGTTTGCTCAATTCTGAGTTCTGAGTAAGAAGTTATGACGGATTTACTAACGTCGCGCAAACCTAGCAGCAGCACTGCGATAGCTCTGTGACGCGGAGCCAACACGGACCTCACTGCTTGGTGAAAGATCTTTCCGACTCCCAACTCATTTTAATTATTTCTTTAGGGGTATTTTAGTCCTAAAAACCGTTAGGAGGTCATCTAAATTTCCCTAAACGTGTAGAAAATTAGTTTTCTTAAATCCAAACCCTCTCATTCACTCCAAAGATTCTACGCTCAAGAAATTCAAGAAATGCTAAGGCTAGGGTTCATCTCTCAAGATTTTCCTTCAAGTGCTGCAAGAAGATGGTTCTTTCAGGTATGTAAGCTTCTATAGTGTTGGGTTTATTCACCCACACTCAAATCATGTTAATTTCAACGTTAAATTCGTTCTAGAAAGTTGAAGCTTTGATGTTCTTGTTATGTATTTATGAAATTGCTTTCGTTCTTAAATTGGGCTGAGATTGAAGAGTTCTTGAGGTTATTCTGTCGATTTATAAAGTTGTTAGAGTTGGATTCTTGTGTTCTTGTGCTGGGCATTTAAATCTAAAGAGAGATTGAGAAAAAGAATTGAAGTTAGGCGAATTGGGGTTAGAAAACGAAGAAGAAATTTCGTCGGTCGAAATTTAGAACCCCCTCACGCAGCCACTTCTCAGATTTGGGAATTTTTGTTTCGCATCGCGGAGCTAACACAGAGTGTTCTGCCTCAAAAGCCATTTTCGAAACCAAAATTTAAATGCATCTCCGCGTCGCGGACCCACCTTCAAATATTGACTTTCAGTTTTTTCTCATACTTAGCTATCTAAAATCATTCCTAAACATCACGAGATCATCCCTATCACAAATCACAACCTTGAATTCATAAATCACATTCAAGGTAGAGTTGAGAGTCAAGTCATGAGAGTTCTTTCTGACATTTTGAGAAAGTCCCTTCGAGTCTTTTTGAGGAGTCTTTTACTAACTTGTTTCAAGACTCGAGCAAGTGAGTATGAGGATGAGGAGAATGTATTCATAAGTCTACTTTGTCATCATGAGATCTTTCTTATCATGAACTATAACTCTTGAATTCATAATTCACATTCAAGAGAGAATTAAGAGTAGAGTTCAAGAAAGCCGTTAAGTTCAATTGTAAATCCTTTGAGATCAACTATAGATTTGAACTAAGTTTTGAGGAAGTAATTCACAGAATGAGAAGAGTCGTATGCATGAGTTCCTTATAGTTATGTAGACCATCGAGTCAAGTTGTTTCATGCCCATAATTTTGCATGAACTTCGTAAGTTGAGCATCCTTCAGAGAAGTGGTATCTTCAAGTTCTAAGCCTTTAAGTGTTGAGTTCCTAAATCCCTTTTGAGAAATATCTTTGAGTCCTTGAGTTGAATATTTCATGCCATAATTCCGCATGGATATTATAAGTCGAACAGTCTTGAGATGAGAAGTATCTTTGAATCATTGAGTTGAGTAGTTCATGCTCATAATTCCGCATGAACTTTGAGTTGAGAATTCTTGAAAATGAGTAGTATCATTGAAGTTCTTGAGTTCCAAGTGTTTGAGTTCTATCTATGGTTATTGAAAACCTTGCATTGAGTCGTTCATGTCCATAATTCGGCATGAACCATATTTTAAGAAGTCTTTTACAAACGTTTTAACTTAGTTTTAAAACTTAAGTTTTGAGTTCAGTAAAGAGTAAAGTTGAAGTTCTTTTCTTCAAAAAGTATATGGGGTCTAAGTATTCCCAAAGAGATTTAAAATATTTTCACATTTAAATAAGAACGGAAACCGAGATTTCCAAAAAGCCTTCGGGCTAGGTTTCAGAAAAGAGTAATCGCTTTCTAAATGAAGCAAGAGAAGAAACTTTGATTTCCAAGATAGCATTTGTGCTATGTTTTTTAGCACTAATCTTAAATCACAGAAGAAGTATGTTTTAAAACATAAAGAGCTAATATAATATTATATTTTGGGAGAAGTATTGAGCACCGATATGGGGATGCGAGTTCACATTAACTCAAGTTTCCATAAATCATGTAGTCATCATGGGTAGAAAAGGGTCATACTTTTTGGATAAATCCTTTTCGCATAGACTAGTGGATCCACTTAGTAGTTCAGGTCCTATACCACGGCAAGGTATAGGATGGTCCTAGCAGCGTGGGGCTAATAACATTGTATCATCACTATAGTTCTTAAGTGTTGGTTGTCGGTTAGAGAAACTCCCACAGCAGTATTTGCATGGTTCCTCAAGGGGTTCTACTTAGTATGAATGGGGGTATGTGACTTCATTCATGCATAGCACAAGTAGACTTTGAGAGGGAGCATGGTCTGTCTTTTATGATATTATGATTATGAGTTAACATCATGTTTTAAACGGATTTCCTTTTCTTTATATTGCACTTCTTTTAAAACTGCTTTATATTGAAATGAGTTCAGTTATGTTGAGTTGAGTTGAGCCAGGTAAGGTCTTCAGTTTCTTTCAGATTCTTTCAAGCTTATGTTATGTTTTAGAATTCCCCTTACATGCTCATACATTCAATGTACTGAGCCATTTGGCCTGCATCTTCTCATGATGCAGACACAGGTATTCAGGATCATCAACAGGAGCTTCGTTGATACATCCGGATGTTTGAGTTAGCTATGGTGAGTCTCCTTGTTTCCGGAGGATTTCATTTACTTTTCAGTTTAGTCAGGTTGTTGTGGTCTTGTCCCAACTTCCATCTTTATCAGTTAGAGGCTTCACAGATAGTCAGTATAGTTGAGAAGTCTGTATTATTCATTTATTTTATTAAATGTTTTCAAGACTTAAGTTGCCTATTTTATGGCGAGTTGAATATCTTATTTTTATTCTAAGTTGTTCATTTGAGTTAAAGTTTTGTACAAAGTTGAGTTTATGGAATTTTATTTCAGTTTTTAAGCTTTGTATCCTTGAATCAGTTTTCCGTTTGTAGTCAGCCAGGATGAGGGTTTTCTTGGGGACCAACAATGGTCTTCGAGTGCTGGCCACATCAAGGGTGTAGGCTCGGGTCGTGACAACAATCCCCTCACATAACTTTATATGTATATATATCAAATAATCGTCTAGCATTTGCATAACCAACAATCTGTAAGTGCACCAATTGCACTAATACATGACATTTTTAATCATTTCATGAGGTTGAAAAGATTCTTTCTTTGTGTTAAGCAATCTCAGAACCATTGGGTACTCAATGGAATTGTTTTAAGACCTTTTAAATCCTTCAAGAATTTTCATATAACCTTCATCGTCTAGTTAGACATGATAATCAGTCATTATACATATTCAAGTATTTCATCTATTGTCAGACTGAAATAAGTCTCATTGCATCCATCACTGGAGAACATATCTCCATTTAGTAATGTCAAGACTTCTGCGAAAACCCTTTATGCCCCGAGGCATAAACAGTACGTTATATCTTACGGTTATACTTTCGCACAATGATTCATTTGTACCCCACTGACATATATTTTGATCTATGAACTATTAGTTCAAAAACATCACTTTTCTAAGTGAAACAAAATATACTTGAATGGTGCATTTTATTTGGCCAATCATTTATATGTCCACATTATATGACAGATTCGAATTTAAGATCCTCGTAACCACTTACATCATTGAGTGCTACTTCATATCAAAGATACCGTCGACGGTCATTTGACTCGATTCCAATACGACATAACTTATCGAGATCTCTTCATTTTTCATCATTTTCAAGTACCTGAACCCTTGCCAAGGTTTTATGAAGTGTTATGTCATAGTGCTCTTTCAAAGCACTTACCTCATTATTATGACCATTTTGATAATTTTCTCCTCTCATTCCTCAAGGAGTTATACGTTTGGAATCGATTGGTCTATCACGCTTCTGGTGTACCGTAGACTCTGTCCTTCAAGGACCATTTATTGTAGCATTTGCAGCTTAATTAAAATATTGGGTCAGCAAATACATGTGGCAAATTATTTGCAACATTTTGCAAATGAATTATTTCTTGAACTTCAAGTTCACATTTTTTTAACGAGGATCTAGATAATTCACCCCACACATAATTTCAGCTGCTAAACATATCTCCCCCTAATGTTAGGAAATCTAACATTCACCCACCCCCAACCTCATTTGGGGATCCATCTTTGTGCATGGTGGAGCAATAAAATCATATGTGCACACATCAAATTTTTAGATGGAAATTATTTGGCTCCTGACCCTGAACCAATTATGATGGGAGAACCTAGCTGGCTTGATGCATACACGTTAAATAAACTCATCTCATACCATATTTTATTTCAGAGATTTGTTCTCATAAGCAGTGGTTTAGCTATAATTGGAGGCAAACAATTTCTGCTAAACTAACTAGTATTATCAACATAATTTTATAGTTTGGAACTGTGCTATTAATTTAACAATTTGAGCAAACAACCTTACAAAAACCAATTTGTAAGTTGATACAAATGCACATGTGACCATACCATAGATCTATCTATTAAATCATAATAGTAAGCGATCCACATGGCAGGTGAACGGGCTCATCTTCACCTTTATTATATGTTCCAAATAATTTTAGGGGATACAATCTCAACCTTAGCTGGTACAGTGATCATTTTATCACGAGAACAAACAACACAAGATAATTTTTGAAGAATCTTTTATTTCTTCAAACATATAGCGACGTGAATTCTCAACTTCTTTTGCATCACATTTGAATCAGAATGGCCAACCGGTTATGCCAACTGATATTTGTTCTAGTAAACTTCTAGTTTACTTTTGCATGTGATTCCTTCATCATGCTCATATTTTTATTCAACAAACAAGAGAATGGTGGGTAACCTTTTATGTAAATATTTATAACCCGCTTTGATTGTAGTAATCTGAAGATATTTAATCTTTCAATAATTTACAGTCTAAATATAATAATTTTTTTTCAATTCCTCCGAAACTTAAAAAGTTTCTTTTGAAACTTACTACAATCTCAGTATTATGAACAATTTCATTCCGGGTAGTAACAAATTCGCTCTTTTGGAACTCTCAATTAATTTTGTGTACTACCATAAATTTCACAACACCATTTTTATGGTGACCATCTCCTTCAAGGAGAAAAAATATTATTATTATCATGGTTAAAATTATTACATGCAAGACTTATTTCTTGACAACCAATGACAAATTTGTGTTGCCACACAACAACATTTAATTTTGGTCATGGCCACAACCTTTATAGAAAAGATTTCTTTCTTTCTTTTGTCCTCCAATAGTTCATAATAAAACATACCACAATATTTGTGTAGTACTCAAAGTATATGACCAAAATGACCATTTATGTCAAAATATTTCCTTTCAATCTCTCAAATCTCCCGTAGAGGTGAGATGTGACATTCATCCAACAATACATGAACATGTTCTTATCCATACGAACACAAGTCACATTTTCTTCAAGAAATGGACCATAACCATTTGTACATGCTCCATAAGTTTTTATTAGAAACTCGTTGTCATGCTTTGGCATTATTAAATTTATGTAACTCACCTCAACATCACTTTAAGAGGTCAAAATGTACCAATTGTACTACCACTTTGTATTCCTTATTTTGATGGAGGATTTACAAAACTTTTCAAATTGGGTTGCACCAACAACAATGTGCCCAATAACTTCTCATACCACTTTGATGGATAAAAATTACCTTTAACAATTACCTTCACATTTGAAGGACCATCTTAAGAAACAATGTGTCCAATAACCTTTCATACCACTTTAATGGATAAAAATTATCTTTACATTTGAAGGAACATCTTAAGAACCCATAATGTTCTTCCTTTTTAATTACCACAATGATGATCATTAACATTTTACCACACCATATTCATACATTCAACCACTTGTCATTTTTTCAGACATACTATGCACTGCTACCACATTCACATAAGAGAATGGAGCAAATCAATTGGGCAAATTTCATGACTTTTATCAAGGTCATATCAATTTGCCCAGTCATCATTATATTATATTGGGACTTGAACCCAACGTCTTACCCATAAAAAGGCATTTTAGGTCATTGTTTGTTGGGACCCAACCCAACATTTTATTATCATGATGCATCAGGACTCTCACCCAATTACCCTCCTGGTGCGATAGGACTTGAATCCTTCGTCTTACCCTCAATCAGTGACATAAATGTCAAATATACTAGGACTCACCATTGAGCCTTAAAAAAATATTAATGTTTGGTGCATAATTATTAAGGTAGTGAATTACCGTTATAAATCAAAGAATCAATTGCACACTAAAATAATAATTCCAATTACACTAAAATAAAATTGCTCACTACCACTACCCCTTTTTAAATTTCCATGTGAACCCAAAATATTTCACACACAAAACAAAATAAAGTAAAAAGCTTATGTAATAACCAAAACAGTGAGCATAATCATAAATAAAATATAAAATAAGTTTCACATACAAAAGAAAGTATATATAGTCATAGGTGAAAAAAATGCACAGTAACAATAATATTAATCATTCACCTTGTTCACAAGTAAAATATAAAATAGATTCCACAATAATTTACCTTGTTCCCGAGAGAAAAATAACACAATTATTTTACCTTCTTTTGTTTACTTTGCTTCAATCCTGCAATGGTAGAACAGTCGTGCTGATAACGTATTGTAAAACTAAAGAAAAATAAGACAAGAAATATAGAAGAAGAAAGCAATAGAAATAGAGAGACAAGAGATGAGAGCTTTTCTTATTATTCCAACACTTCAAGTGTTCACCAAATCTTCAAGTGTCTACAATATGAACTCTTATGCCTCTATTTATGGTGTTACATAGAGGCATACAAAATGTTAGTCATACACATGACATTAACATGAATATAATGGAGGAGGTTATGGATGTGAAAGGTTACAAGAATAGTGGTTATAAAGTTGGAGGTTATGATTATCTTCATAATGGAGAAAAGTAATAGAGATAATGGGTGAGAGTAACTTCTTGATGTAATGGACATCCACACTATAATATTTTATAACATATTTGAAATAATAGCTTCAATATATTATCATTCTTGGTGATGCAAAGTATGTATAATGATGAGAATTTTAAGTCGTGCTCAAAGAATCAAAAGTACATATAAAAAATGGATAAATATTTATTAGGCCGACAACATATGTATTTCAAACTTTAAAATTTTTATTTAATCAAATATTCAATGTACCAACAAAAGGGAACAAGAACAACATTCTTGGAAGTCAATAAAAGATTGCAGTTGAATCAAAAGTACATATAAAAAATGGATAATTATTTATTAGGCCGACAACATATATATTTCAAACTTTAAAATTTTTATTTAATCAAATATTCAATGTACCAACAAAAGGGAACAAGAACAACATTCTTGGAAGTCAATAAAAGATTGGAGTTAATTTTTTAAAAATAGGTAAGTCAAGCAAATTAGGTGTATGAATTAATTGTTCATGGCTTTCTTTTATCTCAAGACCTAAATATTGGAATAGCATTAACCAAAAAAATGGGAAAATATTTTATATGTTTGGATTATTTGATAGCATTCAAACTCCTAGTTCCTCCATTTTAAAACACACACACACACAAAATAAATAACCATCTGGCCTTAGAATTCAAGTGTTCTCAATGGGTAGCCAAATGAAGAAGCAATGGCCTCAATTTGCTTGTGCTTTGATATTTTTCTTGATTGCCACTTCTACTATGGCATACTCACCTTATTCTTATGAATCAACAGATACAACATACAATAAAGTACCTACTGTTGGTTTTGGATCATTTTAATATTCTTATTAAAATTATAGTGAAGTGGTTTTTCCAATTCATTTTCTGCCTAATTACATTATTATGGTGCATAACTACCGTTTGGCAGTTGATGACATTTTATGTCATCTTTATTACCTTTTGTCAACGTATAGTGAAGTGTAATGTTATCCATTGGGTTTCTTGACAGAATGAGTAGTGGTCATTCTTTGACCATTACTTCTCCATATTACATCTCCATTATTCTTCCTCCATTATATCTTTATAACCTATATAACCTCTAGGCCATTTATCTTCACTATTTACTATTCCATTATCTTCATATTCATGGCTAGGAAAACATCCCCAACTATAAATAGTGGTGGTCTTCATTTGATTTAGAGTACACAAGAAAAATATAGAGAGGAAAAAGTTAGTCGAACAAGAGAGTTCTTATTAGTTGAAGGGAAGTGTTCTTTTTGTGGAGCTTTGGACTCAACTCTTGTCCAGAGATGTTGAGTTAGACTTTGTGTTAAGGCTGTTGTATCCTGGAGGGGACAAGTCAAGAGGACTACTGCTGGACCGGTGAAAAATATTTGTTGCAGTGAGCTTGAATCTCCTTAAAGAGAGTGAGATATCCGCGCCTTAGCCTGAAGAGATTTTTATTTCTTCATTTTATTTTCAATTGTTATCTTATAATTCTATTATTTTGTAATTTTTCACTAACAATTTTAAGGAGATTCACCAATGGCTACAATTGAAAAAACCGCAGATGTCAAGATGGGAGACCTTAACAAGTCATTTCGGTTCAATGGTAACCATTTCAAAAGATGGAAGGGTAAAGTACTTTTTTACTTAAGTCTTCTCAATGTTTCTTATGTACTAACTGAGAAGAATCCTAATAAAGTAGACATCACCTCTATGAATGATGATGAAACTATTTCTCATCTAGAGAAAGTGAAAAAATACGATGGTGATTCCTATAAGTGTCGGTATTATATTCTTAATTGTCTATCTGATAATTTTTATGATTATTATGATAGAACTTACTCTAGTGTAAAGAAAATTTGGAAAGCATTGCAGATTAAGTATGATACCGAAGAGGCTAGAGTGAAAAAAATATGCAGCTAGTAGATTTTTTTCGTTTCCAAATGGTGGATAACAAGTGTCACGATCCAGACCGTCGTGATTGGCACCCACACTAATCCTCCGGTGGGAGAACAAATACAACCCAACTAAGCAGCCTTAACCAAATTACTACACATTTAAAGATACGGAAGCATGTTTAAATGCAGAAATAAAATGAAGTTCCCATAAACTCCGAAAGTTTAATTAACAAACCATTACCAAAACATTGCGAAAACCACCTCTAGAACTGAAAGTCAATGTGTCAAAACTCTAAAGTTCAACAAGTCTGAGGAAAAGGGGTACAACCTCGAAACTAAACAAACGAATATCTAAAGTACTAGTCTAAGTCCGAAGAAAATGGACTAAGCTAATGGAAAACTCATGGCAGCCTGGAAGAACTGGCTCATCCTTGAATTCAGTCTCGATCAGTGATCTCCTAAATGAGGTATGTCAGTAGCCGCCTGAAGATGTTCTGTACTCAACAAAGAAAGAGCAAGTGCAGTATCATTACACAACCACAGTGTACTGGTAGGATCACGCAACTACTCCCATAAACACAATATACAATAAGTAATCACAATATCATAAGCACACATATACAGAAAACAATTCAATTATCATCTCAGGAACAATGTACAATCTCACATTCTCAATAGCATATACATATGGCAACACAATGGTCCTCTCATGGAACCCATCCCCAGTGGTGGACCCAGGATTTTCGTTCAGGGGGTTCGAAAATAAAAGTATAAACGTGTAATTAAGCCAACAAAATAAAATTTCAAGAAAGTAGTAGTATATAGTTTTAGTGGCGGACCCTTGAATTTTTTTCGGTTTAAAACCACACTTTTAGCATGATTTATAAAATAAAATAAACACTAAAATAACGGAACTGAAAAAAACAAAAACAAAACACTGAAACCAAGAAAGAAAAAAGTAAAACACTAACACATGGATTCGAACCCTCAACGTGAAGCTTAATTTGAAGGGAACCTGCCGCTGGGCTATCAGTTTCTCTTTGTCTTTAAAGGGGGTTCAAAATATATATATCCACATAAATACATAAAATTTACCTTATATATGTTGTGTAATTTTTTGCCGAGGGGGTACCCGAACCCCCTGGAACCCACGTGGGTCCGCCCCTTTCCATACCCAAAATGTTAGTGTATCGGAACGTGACACCCGATCTAATGCATGTGTCGGTACGTGGAACCCGATCCCAATTAGTGTGTCGGAAAGTGACACCCGATCCAATGCATGTGTCAGAACGTGACACCCGATCTAATGCATGTGTCGGAACGTGACACCTTATCCAATCATCACAACCGCAATCACAATCACATCCATAATGTACAATACTCAAATCATATAGTCATGTACACAAGTTCATGGAATGCATTGTTCATAGTCATTTTATTAGGTTCGTTTCCACATTTTCTTATTCACATACATGCATGCATACAACATAGCAATCAATCGACATACATCACGCAAATAGGAAATCAAACTATCACCTACCTCGTAACTAAGCTTGAATCCTCCTAAGACACTTGAGTCTTCCCTTTTCGGATTCTTTCCGCTTGTTCTTGGTCTACAAACAAATAATTTAACACAAATATCAATAATTAAGGTCTAATTTACCCGGATTATAACAAACCCAATAACCCAAGACCAAACCCATGATCCTAAGGTGCAACTAGGGCTTATTCCCACCATCAACTTCAGGCCAAAACCCTTCCCCAACAATAATTACCCATAAATTTATGTTCTACGGATCGAAAAATTGATTAGGGAAGTAAAATCCGTACCTTTAGCATCAAAAGTTGTGGAAAACTGTCAAGAAATCGCCTAGGGTCATCTCCTAACTCTTAAGAACGAAGTTTGCAGAAAAAGCACGGGCCCAATATATGTTACTCTTTTCTATCTCAATTTATGTAATACAATTGAAATTTGAAAAATTAACCAATTTTTTATATGCTTTTTAAAAAAATATTCGAGGTTATTAATTTGTTGTGATTTATAGTACTTTTTGCGTCATTTTAAAATAATATATGTTATTCCTGTTCCAATTCACGTGAATAATCATAAATATTTTCAGTTGTTAATTTATTGTGAATTATAGAACTTTTGACGTCATTTTCAAATACTATATGATACTTCTTTTTATATTTCAATTAGTCAACCAAATTTCTTATATGATTTAAAAATATTTTCAGTTGCTAATTATTGTGATTTATATTATCTCTTATGTAATTTTTAATACTATATTTTATTTTATTTTTACAAATTCATGTAATAATGATAGAATTTCAAGAATCAACTAAATCTTTTTAGAAAATTTAATTTTTTTAATACAATATAATAAATGAAGTAATTAAGTTTCAGAAAGTTAATTTGCCACAAAAGAAATAAAGTGAAAAAAATTAAAAAAGAAGCTGCGAGGAACAAATAAAGAAAAGGAAATAGAATTGTTGAAGTGGGGTCCATATATTAATAGGCAATTGGATAATGAAAAGAAAAATTGAAAAAACGTAAAATTAGGCATAAACAAGGGCCCACATTTTTCAGCTTGAGGTAAAGTCAAAGGAAAATATGGGCGGACTTTTATGTCCAATAAATCAGGAAGTACAATTGTAAAGCAGTGAAATATAATCTTGTTTCTGCATAATACTGAGGAAATTCTCAAATTAGCCCTGGATAGGGAAGCAGACATGTCGTCCAACAGCTGTTTTCCTAGCCGCTTATATATAGTAGAATATATATATATAGATATTCTACTGTATTAAAAGTATCAATTTAGTGATGGTATCATATCAACGTGTGTGTTTATTGTCAATACTTTAAAATTAAGAAAACTTTTGACTTTTAACATTTAGATATTTGAAGCTAATATAATCCTGCATTACTTACGTGTCAAGAGAATCTGTAATTCCTTTCATTTTAAACTTACCTGTCATTTACTCCTGCTGCCAACACATAGTTCTTTGTCTATAGAGTTCCTTCATCTTTCTTTTCTTCAATCAATTTAATGGCCAACATCAGTTTTCAATAACTCTAAAGGCTAGGGTTTCAATCTACTGTTTGTTTGTTGTTCTGACTCAACTTAATTTGAATATTGATATTTTTGCATTGTGATTTTATATGGAACTCAATGTCTTTTTTTTCTTTGTTATTAGAACTCAGAAGAGAAATTCTTAAATTAAATTACTCATGTTGTTCTGTAAGTGCACAATAGCATATTTTCTTTGGCTCTCCAACTGTTAATGGTGTACTTTAAATCATTTTAGCAATAATTAACAAAGACGAAAAGAAAGAGAAAGCAAAAGCACTACACTTGTAAATAATTTTTTTTTGTTTACAAATTATGGAGAGAAATGGTAATCTCTTCACTTATTGTTACTCGCCTTTATCATAATGATGATGGAGTAGAGTAGTAAGTTATTAAAAAATTTCCACTTAAATTATCTATTTTCCGATCTCTTTTTGGGAAAAAATCTGCTTGTAATCTCAGTAGCATGATTTTCTAAATTAGAGTTGTTTTGTAGTTTCAAATTCATTTTTGCAATCTTCTTTGTAGTGTTTGTTTCTTTGTTCTTATCCATAATGTTTGCAAGCTCAGTGGAAAATTATATTATTTTTATATGGTTAAAATAATTTTTTAGGTATATATTATCGAACCCCCTTCGACTACTTCATATGTCTATTTCTTCAGATTTTGAATCCACTTACTAAATATTTTGGCTTCGCCACTATATATATATATATATATTTGGAGGTTCTGACATATATAATTGTAGCCTTATTTGAGTTTTGTGTAGCAAAAATGGAAATTGAAATCTTATGCAAAGAGCTCATAAAGCCATGTTTACCTACTCCTCCTCACCTTCAGCGTTACAAGCTCTCTTTCTTCGACCAAATATCTGAGAAAGAACATGTCCCCATTGTTCTTTTCTATGCTAATAATAATTTCATCAACAACTCCACTATCGATAAGCGAGTTGAACAATCTTTTTCAAAAGTATTAACTCATGTTTATCCAGCAGCAAGAAGGTACGATAAAGATGAATGTTCAATTCTTTGTCTTGATCAAGGTATTTCTTATACTAAGGCCAAGGTAAATTATAAGTTGTATAATTTCTTAGAGAAAGCACGCAAGGACCTTAGTCTTGCAGCTTTATTTTGGCCACATGAAAACAAGTATATAAATAAAACTAATTTGATGGTTTCACCAATTGTAATGGCACAAGTAATCGAGTTTGAATGTGGTGGCCTCGCGGTCTCACTAAGTAGTTCACACCCTGCAATGGATGGTTTCTCAAATATTAAATTTCTTTTTGAGTGGGCAAAAGTGTGTAAAATGGATACTCCTGTTGAGAAGATTAATTTTCTAAGCTTCAATTTGGGTAATGTTTTTCGAACAAGAGATATATCAAGACTTTTCAAGTCAACTTATGATTCAGTTATTGAAAAAAATATTATTGTTAAGAGATTTGTCATCAATGAAGCTGTTATGTTAAGGCTTAGAAAAAAATGCATTGAGGAATCAAGTGGAGCTTTGACTTTTCAACCGTCAAGGGTTGAAATTATTACAGCACTCCTTTGGAGAGCTTATATCCGTGCTTCAGCAACCATAAACTGGTATATTAGGCCTTCTCTAATGGCCTTGCCATTGAATTTGCGTGCTAAAACATCTTTACCTCAAGTGCACAATTCTATGGGAAATTTTAGAATAGATGTTCCGATAAAATTCATATCAGAAGAGACCAAGAAGGAATTGCACAACTACATAATATTAATCAGGAATGCTATGAATAAAGTTGTTGCTTCGTGTACCAAAGCTTCACCAGATGAAATAGTGTCCACAGTAATTAATACATATAACGAAAGTTTTGAAGCACCGAAATGGGGAGGTAATGATGGAGTTGACAAAGTGGTAAGTTCAAGTTTGTGCAACTTCCCTTTCCATGATACTGATTTTGGTTTGGAAAAACCAACCTTGCTATTTTTGGTATGAAAGATATACAAATGTTTTGGTTGTATGATACGGATATTCATTCCGAAGTTGGTGTGCAAGTGGACTTGAAGGAAAGCTATATGCAGCTATTTGAGTGTGACGATGACATCAAAGCTTTCACGTTTATACACAATGCAAATCTTTGATGAGTATCATTTTACTTTTATTGGTAATTGTTTTGTTTATACTTTTTATTTAGAGTTTGTTTGGACATGCAATATTGAGTCATAATTTGAATTTGAAATAAGATTTGAAGTTTTGTTTCGTTTGCAATTTAGATTTCTTAAAAAATATTCGTAGTATTGAAAGCCCAACAAAGCTATGAAAATAATCAAATTAAATTACCTTGATTCTTATATAATCTTACCGAATGAGCAAATCATAGTTTATAAGCTATTTACCCATTCATTACACATCATTGCCGAATTAATTCTATAACTCTCTGTATACCATAGGGCTCTCCTTTCAAAAATCATAAGTCTAGCTTAGATCCACCACCTTATGAATACTCAACTCTTTTATTCAACACCTATACTTAGTCTTCACTAATACAATGACACGTCGACATAAACTCTCTTTGGTTAAAGTATATTCTAACCATCTTAATTAGTAACTATTACTCTACATTTAATCATGAAATCCACACGAGATTATTATTCGTTAGCCTACATCTAAGAGAAAATCACCTCATTAATGACTTGCTGGGTACATGACTACAACTACATAATTTATTCAATAACTATCCCCATTTTCTTAGGTTACTAACAAAACTTGGAAAGAGGAAATAGGCTCATATTTACTAGTATTTTAATAATATATTTATGTTATGTAACTATATACTTTGGTATGGTATTTGGTGTTTCGATATATTATTTCTAAATATCAAATACCGTACCGATTATCAAACAAAATTATAATGTATACCATATACCATGTCAAATATATACCATAATACCAAAACCACCATATTAAAATTTTTTATATATATAAAATTCTAAAAACTGAGCCACTATATTTTAGTGCACCTTCAAAAGCCTCCACAAATTCTTACCATAAATGGGACATGACTATAAGTTCCCTGTTTACAAAAAAAATAAAAGGATTAATTCTATTTAATAGTCATTTTTTTCATATCATTTTATGTTCCCACATAAGGAAAATCTAGTGGTCTAAATGAAAACCTATCTTTTTATGTTACCACAGAAGTTCACATCAAATGGATTTCTGAAGAAAAATCTATCAGAAAACACATGCACAAAGCAACAAAATAATCCAGCCTAATTATCTTCATCATACACTGTACACAATTATCTCAAATACTCAAATGAGAATTTTGACTTGTGATGAGTGAGTGAGTGACTTTGTGACTTTTTCTCTATTTTAATTTATTTGATATAGTTAAAAATAATGTTAATTTTAAAAAAAAATTATTATACTACTATAAAATAGCTAAATTCTTTCGATGGAAGTCGTTAGAAAATATGTGTTCTCGTTAGGTTTGATTTTTATCAACTGTTTCTGTGAAGAGCTTTCCGGCAGAACGAATCCGGTTAGAAATTTTTGAAAATCTTTGATATTCGACGATGTTGAAACATGATGGGAAATGAAGTTGTTTTTTTTAAAAGAAAAAAAGGAAAGAAAGAGCGTTACACTCTGTTTGGATCATTGTTACCCATTGTTTCATAATGTATTGTATTGTATTGTATTGTATTGTACTCTATTGTACTGTATTGTATGGTAGATACAATGTTTGGCTAGATTGTATTGTTTGTTGTTGTTTAATAACATTTTTATTGTTTGGTTTGATTGTATCGTATTGTATTGTAATTTATAAATTTACTAAAATATCCTTAATTATTCTAGGGTAGGAGGTTTGACTAGAATTAAATAATACAAGGTAAAGGGTAAAATAGTATTATGAAATATTATGTAAAGATATAATTGAAAAAAGAAATTAAGTAACAATGGAAACACACCAAATTGGTTGTTCCATAAAATAGGAATTTTCATTGTTACGTAACAACGGAATTTAACAATACAACATAATACATTTTAAGTAACAATCAAAACAAACATTGTAGGTATAGTAACCATATAATACAATACAATGGGTAACAATGATCCAAACAGAGTGTTAGTGATAGCTGAATAGTCAAGTGAGTCCATGTTATTATCCAACAATTAAAATTCGGTAAAGTGTTAAAGAGAAGAACAAAAAAAAAAAGATAGAAAAGATAAATCAAAGTAAAAGGTAGCATAAATAAATTTAGTAAATTAAGAAAACTAGTATGAAAAAGGAAATATTTATAAAGTTAAAGTTTCAATAAAATAAAATTGTCTTTCACTCTCTTTAAGAAAGTAAATTATATTTTCTTTGCCATCAAGTATTTTGTGAGATTTCTCTTCTTCTTCTTCTTCATGTTTTTTTTTTCAATTGTTGTTCACTAAATCCAAACTCAAATCCAAATCCATATTCACTTGTGCATTAGTAACTCTATAAGCAAATTCGAAATTATTAAATATGAATATATATATATATATATATATATATATAATGTATGAAGGCCAATGTAGATTACTACAATCTACTAAATCTCAAATATGAAAACAAAATCACAAAAAAATCGAACAATAGTATTTAAAAGACGAAAAATTTGAAATACATAA
Organism: Solanum tuberosum; assembly: GCF_000226075.1. Taxonomy (NCBI): domain Eukaryota; kingdom Viridiplantae; phylum Streptophyta; class Magnoliopsida; order Solanales; family Solanaceae; genus Solanum; species Solanum tuberosum. Next base: position 165,429 of record NW_006239494.1, on the reverse strand, counting down.
ATAAGAGAAATCTCACAAAATACTTGATGAATATGAAAATGTAACGACCTATTCCCGTTGTTATGGGAAAACCAATGGGGAAAGAATCTGGACCAGAAAACTTTTGAGTAGTGACTTGGAAATTCCTATCCTAGTCCAGATTTGGATGAAATCAGAGTCAGGTGAGGTCTAGGGAAATCTAGTACTGAATGAGAGAGTTAATTATGAATTCGATCATATGAGTGGATAGCCAAGACGTTAGGGAGCTCGTACAGCTTTACGGAATCGAATTCGGGAGAGTAGAACTTCTGAAACTCATCTTAGCGTGAACAGGTAGTTTTGAACATCAAGGGTTGAAGGTGTGTTGTGAAATAGGAGTTTGGAACTCAAATTCCGACTCTCTGTCTCAGTGCAAGCCACCGGGGCGGGATTAATCCCTCCAGGGCGGGGCCATTGTGGCGGGTTGGGTTTTGCTGTAGCAGGCTAGTCGCGAATTAAGTCAGGAAAAACCCCCAAAATTGTTATTTTCTGCAAAACCTCGTTCTTGAGAGCTAAGAGACGACCCAGAGCAGTTCTTGACAGTTTTCCATGTTTTCTAGCGTTAAAGGTAAGATTATTATTCCCCTAATACGTCTTTCGATCAATAGAACTTAGATTCTTGGGTAATTATCATTGGGGGAGGGTTTTGATCTGAGAGTTAATGGTGGGAAAATCACTAATTGAACATTAGGATTTTGGGTTTGGCCATGGATAGATAGATTTATTATTATCCAGGTAAATTAGGTCTTGTTTATTGATCCTTGCGTTAATTGATTGTTTTTAGACCAAGAACAAGCGGAAAGAATCCTGAAAGGGAAGGATCAAGTGTCTTAAGAGGATTCAAGCTTAGTTTCGAGGTAGGTGATGGTTTGATTTCCTGTTTGTGTGATATATGTCAGTTAATTGCTTCATTGTATGCATGCATGTGAATAGGGAAATGCGAACCGAATCTAATGAAATGAGTATGTGTGAACGATTTCATGCCATGAACCAAATACTTGATTGTATTATTATGAGTAATGTTCATTATGAGTGTTATTGTGATTGTGGTTGTGCTGATGGGATCGGGTGTCACGTTCCGACACATATATTGGATCAGGTGTTACGTACGTTTCGACACATATATTGAATCAGGTGTTACGTTCTGACACATTAACAGTTTGGGTGTGGGTTCCATGAGAGGACCACCATTTTGATTGTTACATTCATGTCTATTGTCATTGACATTGAGAACTATATGTTGCTCTTGAAATGATAACTGACCTATGTATTATGTATATGTGTGTTTCTTGTGTTGTGATTGTTTGTCTATGTTTCGCTTACTGGAATAGCCGTGTGATCTTACCAATACATTATGGTTTGTGTACTGATACTGCACTAGCTCGTTCTTTGTTGAGTACATGGCATCTTCAGGCGTCTACTGATAGACCTCAGCTAGGAGATTAGTGATTGAGACCGAATTCGAGGGTGAGCCAGTTCTTTCAGGCTGCCATGGATCCTTCATATTTGTTTAGTCCATTCTCTTCGAACTCAGACTAGTGCTTGGATATTTCTTATGTTTGGTTGGGGTCGTACCCCTTTTTCATAGACTTGTTGGTTAGTAGTTTTGGTATAATGACTTTCAGGTTTTAGGGGTTGTTTTTTCACAATAGTTGTTTGTCGTTTATTTAAACTTTCGGAGTTTATGGGAACTCCATAATTTCTTTAAGTCATTTAAATATGCTTTCGTATCTTTAAATGCTTAGTTTTTCGTTAAAGTGTTTAGTTGGGTTGTAGTAATGATTCTCTCACCTGTTAGTGTGGGTGTCAATCACAATGGTCTGGGTTGTGACAAAGTTGGTATTCGAGCCCTAGGTTCGTTGATCTCGTTGTACCAAAACGAGTCTAGTAGAGTCTTGCGGAACGGTACAGAGATGTCTGTACTTTTCTTCGAAAGGCTACAAGACTTTAGAGCATCTCCAACCCTCTGTCCAAATATAGAGTTTTCTATTTTTTCAGACAACCAACTCCAACCCAATTCTCTATTCTACTCTCTAAAAAAGAATCTTCTTCTCTCTCCTCAATATTATATTATTATTTCTATTTCATTTTTATTTTTCTTATTTCGTAATATAAATCTTTTCTTTCTTTAATAATCACCCTATATAATTTTCATGTTATATAAAATTTAATTTTTTGAAATTCTTTATTTAATATTAAATTATATTTTATTCTAAATTTCTAGAGAACAACTACAAATAATTGAAAAAAGAAATCGGCAAGCATAATCGCAATCACAACCACAACTTCTCTAAATCATACACTACATACTTTCTTTTTCGAATATTGTTAAATCTAGAAACGAACTACCGGATTACTAAATTATTGTTGTAATTTTTAAAATTATTATGTTATGTATTGTATTGTATTGTTATCTTGTATTTAAATTATTATGTTATGTATTGTATTTTTAAATTAAAATTTGTATCTTATAATTTAAATTTTGTGCATTCTTCATAGTGAAAATTAATAATAACATCAAATTGTATCACAAAGTGATGAAAATTTTAAAAAATATATATTATTAATTCAAGATGAAAGTAGTATATATTAAATAATAAAAAAATTTAAATGTATATTACATTTTAATAGAATTGCATATATTAGAGATTTAATATATAGTCTTATATGAAAAATAATATGTTAATTACAAAATAATAATATAATATAGTAGTTTTCTAAATTTGGAGAAATACTATCCAACTCTCCATAATTGGAGAGTAGAGGGTAAAATAGAGAGTTCTTGGAGAGTAAAATAGAGTAGGGTTGGAGATGGTCTTAGGAAATCTCTTTGTTTCTACTCCTTTCGTGTTATGACTTGATTCCAATTGGTATCTGGCGATCCAAATTGGTATCTAATCTTCTTCCCTCTTCTGTCCGCAGATGGTTAACACACGTTTCAACGGTGTCAGGCCCGTAGTTCCCGTCAATGAGTCAGTTGATGGGTCTGCAGCAAGAGGCCGCGGTCGAGGCAGGGGTATAGGAAGAGCAAAGAGCAGAGGCCGAGAAAGGGCAACACCTGCCAGGGGCGAAGCTCCAGTTGAGAATGCTCCCAGAGAAGAGGCCTTTCCTGCACATCACGAAGAGGTAGAAGAGAATGTGGAAATTGAGGACGAGGAGGATGTTGGACTAGAAGGGGATGCACAGGCAGAGGAAACATGTATTCCTCCCTTAGACCCAGTGTTAGCTCAACAAATCAAGACGTTTCTGAAAGAATTGGTCTTCACTGGAGTCCTTCCCACAGTGCAAACGGCTCAACCCCCAGCCAATCCCCCCATTGTTGTTACTGTTCCCAGGGTGGGTGGAGCTATAGGCACTGATGCCTTTTTACGTCCTCTATTGGGTCCTGTGATGGCTGGTAATGAGCATGAGATGCTGACTAAGTTTCTGAAACTAAAGCCGTATGTGTTCCATGGTTCTAAGAGTGAGGACGCCTATGAGTTTATTTAGGATTGCTATGAGAGGCTTGACAAGTTAGGTATTGTACACAACATGGGGTAGAATTCGTGACCTTCCAATTTCAGGGTGAGGCTAAACAGTGGTGGAGGGCCTATGTGGAATACAGATCGTCAGTTTTACCCGCACTCACTTGGACACAGTTTCATGCTCTGTTTCTGGAAAAGTATGTGCCTCGGACTTTGAGATATCATAAGAAGGATGAGTTTATGGATTTGGAGCAGGGTGGTATGGCTGTAGCTGCTTATGAGGCTAAGTTCCATGTCTTGTCTAGATATGCTACACAATTGGTAACTACAGAGGAGGAGAGGATTCGTCTATTGTCTTTTCACATGACTTCTGCAGGAAAAAGTTTTAATGAGGTGACAGACTTTGTGAAGAAAGTAGAGGGAGTTCGACGTGATGGGCAGGCCAAGGCCCTGGATAAAAACCCCAAGAGCACAGGTAACTTCCATGGTTCCTACTCCAGAGGTTCAGGTAGGCTGACACTTGCAGCCCGGCCTATTCAGTCAGCCTTGCCCGCTTCTACAGGTGGTTACTCAGGAACTTCACAATAGAATTTTATTTAGGATAGCCAAGGAGCCTCGCCTTCGGCTAGCGGTAGACCGTCTTTTGATCGTAGTTTCTACAATTATGGGGAACATGGGCATATGAGGAGAGATTGTATCCATCCACACATGTTTGACCTCGCGTAGCACCAAACTAGGGTAGTGGTACCCACAAGAAACTGTAATAATGGTAGAAGACGTCCACAAGGTGGGCGAGGAGGGAATCAACGAGGACGTGGAGGTCGGGGAAATGGCAATGCAGGTAGAGGAGAAGCGCAGCCAGGTAATGAGGTTGTCCGTCAAGATGACAGGGCTCAGTTTTATGCCTTTCCAGGCAAGACCGAGGCGGAGACATCTGATGCAGTGATCACTAGTACTATTCTAGTCTGTGACTAGATGGCTAATGTGTTGTTTGATCCAGGTTCTACTTTTTCATATGTGTCAGTTCAGTTTGCCTTGGGATTTGATGCGGTTTGTGATGTACTTGATGCCCCCATCCATGTTTCTACCCTAGTTGGAGAGTCTGTCATAGTCACCCATGTTTATCGTGCTTGTCCTGTTATGTTTATGGGTTTCTAAACTTGGGCTGATTTGGTTATATTGGATATGACTGACTTTGATATAATCTTAGGCTCTGACTTGGTTGTCCCGTATTATGATGTGCTTAATTGTAATACTAAGTCTGTAACTCTAGAGATTCTGAGAAGGGCAAAGTTAGAGTGGGAAGGGGGTTACAAGCCTAAGCCAGCTAAGGTCATATCTTTCATTCGGGCTAGAAAACTGGTGGGGTACAGGTGTTTGGCATTTTTGTCTCCTGTTCAGGATGTTGATGTTGAGTCTCCCTCTATTGAGTATATTCATGTAGTGTCTGAATTCAAGGAAGTGTTTCCTATCAATTTGCTTGGTATGCCTCCGGATAGGGATATAGATTTCTGCATTGACTTGGACCCATCTCCATTCCTCCTTATCGCATGGATTCGGCAGAGTTGAGAGAGCTTAAAGCTCAAATTCAGGAGCTTCTTGATAAATGTTTCATCCGTCCTAGTGCTTTCTCGTAGAGTGCTCATGTCTTGTTTGTTAAGAAAAAAGATGGTAGTATGAGGATGTACATATACTATCGACAGTTGAATAGGATCACCATTCGAAATAAGTATCCATTGCTTCAGATAGATGATCTTTTGACCAGTGGCAGGGTGCATCAATTTTCTCTAAGATTGATCTAAGGTCTGGTTATCATCAGTTAAAAATTATGCATGAGGATGTACCAAAAACGACATTCAAGACTCGCTATGGGCACTATGAGTTTCTAGTAATGTCGTTCGGGTTGACAAATGCGCCTGGAACTTTCATGAGCTTGATGAATGGTGTGTTCAAACCATTTCTGGATTCGTTTGTTATTGTTTTTATTGACGACATTTTGGTTTATTCAAAGAGTAAGGAAGAGCATGCCGACCATCTTCGTATTGTTTTAGGTGTACATGGGAAATAGAAGTTGTATGCCAAATTTTCCAAGTGTGAGTTCTGGTTGACTTCAGTTGCCTTTTTGGGGAATGTGGTTTCAAGGGAAAGGGTAATGGTAGATCCCCAAAATATCGAAGTAGTCAAGAATTGGGTCCAACCTAGTTCTATGACTGAAATTAGGAACTTTGTGGGGCTCGCCAGCTACTATCATCGGTTTGTGAAGAATTTTGCTTCTATCGTCACGCATCATACAAGGCTGACCAAAAAGGAGGTGCCTTTCAAGTGGACTGACAAATGTGAAGAGAGATTTCAAAAGCTCAAGACTCTTCTGACCACAACACCTATTTTGGCAATACCGGTGGAAGGTAAAGATTTCGTTGTTTATTATGATGCTTCGCATTCGGGCTTGGGTGTTGTGTTGATGCATGATAGAAATGTCATAGTTTATGCATCACGACAGTTGAAGGTGCATGAGCGAAACTACCTGACACATGATTTGGAGTTGGCAGCGGTAGTATTTACCTCCAAGATCTGGCGACATTACCTTTATGGTGTCAAGTTTGAGGTATTTACTGACCACCGTAGTCTACAACATGTATTCACTTAGAAGGACCTGAATTTGAGACAACGAAGGTGGATGGAGTTACTCAAGGATTATGATGTTACCATCCAGTATCATCCGGGTAAGGCTAACGTAGTGGCAGACACATTAAGCCGGAAGGCGGTGAGTATGGGTACTCTAGCTTGCTTGGGTGTATCCAAGCGACCTTTGGCCAAGAAAATTCAAACCTTGGAGTCTAAGTTCATGCGGTTGGGCATCTCATAAAAAGGTGGGGTGTTAACTAGCACTGAGGTTAGGACCACATTTATTGAGGAGATCAACGCCAAACAGTTTGAGGATGATAGTTTGAATGAGCTCAGAAAGAAGACAGTGTCTGGCAAGGCACAAGATGCGACTCTTGATGCGGGGGTTGTGCTCAGTTTTAAAGGAAGAATTTGTGTTCCCCTAGTAGATGACTTGATTTAGAAAATGTTGACAGAATCCCATGGTTCGCGGTATTTTATTCATCCGGGTGTGACCAAGATGCGTCGAAATTTGAAACGACTTTATTGGTGGCCTGGCAGGAAGAAAAACATACCTGAGTTTGTGGCTAAGTGCTAAAACTGTCAGCAGGTAAAATATGAGCACCAAAGGCCTGTAGGTTTCTTCAGCGAATGCCAATTCCGGAATGGAAGTGGAAAAGGATAGCTATGGATTTTGTGGTCGGTCTTCCCAAGACCTTGGGGAAATTTGATTCCATTTGGGTAGTGGTTGACAGACTGACTAAGTTAGCCCATTTCATTCCAGTCAAAGTAGACTATAATGCGCAATAGTTGGCTAAGGTGAATGTGAAGGAGATAGTGAGACCGCATGGAGTTCCCCTTTCTATCATCTCAGACCGTGGTATGCAGTTCACTTCCAAGTTTTGGGGAAAATTGCATGAGGAATTGGGCACTCAACCCACTTTTAGCACAACCTTCCATCCACAGACGGACGGGCAGTAAGAGAGGACTATTCAAGTGTTAGAGGACATGTTGAGGGAATGTGTAATTGACTTTGGAGGACATTGGGATAAGTTTCTACCCTTGTGTGAGTTCTTCTATAATAACAGTTACCACTCCAGCATTGACATGATACCGTTCGAGGCACTTTATGGGAGGGGATGTAGATCACCCATACGATGGTTTGAGGCTGGATATGTGAAACCTTTGGGGGTGGATTTGGTGAAAGATGCTCAGGATAAGGTAAGAAGCATCCAAGATAAGATTCTAGCAGCCCGGAGTAGACAGAAGAAGTATACAAACCGTAAGGTAAGAGACATGGCATTTCAGGCCGGTGAACAAGTCCTTCTTAAAGTGTTACCCATAAAAGGGGTGATGAGATTCAGCAAGAAGGGCAAGCTTAGTCCTCGATACATTGGACCATTTGAGATTCTTGATTGTGTAGGGCTAGTGGCTTATAGGTTGGCTTTACCTCCTAGCTTATTTGGAGTTCATCTGGTGTTTCATGTGTCTATGTTGAAGATGTATCATGGCGACGGGGACTACATCATAAAATAGGACTCATTTTTGCTAGATAAAGAACTTCCGGAGGAACTGGTTGCAATTCTTGATCGCGACGTCCGAAAGCTGAGGACCAAGGAGATAAAGTTCGTAAAAGCTCAATGGAAGCATCTTCCGGTTGAGAAAGCTACTTGGAAAACCAAGAAGGACATGCGAGACAAGTATCCCCAGTTATTCAATGATTCAGGTACTACTCTACCGTTACTTTAGCCAGGTTTTCCTAGTTTATCACTCGGGGACGAGTCATGGGTAAATTGATATCTATTGTAACGACATGTTCCTGTCGTTATGGGAAAGCCAATAGGGAAAGAATTTGGGTCAGAAAACTTTTGAGGAGTGACTTGGGAATTCCTAGCCTAGTCCAGATTTGAACGAAATCTGAGTCAAGTGAGGTCTAGGGAAATCGGAGCCCGTACGGCTTTACAGAATCGAATTCGGGCAAGTAGAATCCCAAAACCGATCGTAGCGTGAACGGGTAGTTTTTGAACGTCAAGGGTTGAAGGTGTGTTGTGAAATGGGAGTTTGAAACTCAAATTTCGACTCTCTGTCTCCGTGCAAGACATCGGGGTGGGATTAATCCCGCCAGGGCGGGGCCGCTGTGGAGGGTTGGGTCCCTCTATGGCTGGCTAGTTGTGAATTAAGTCGAGGAAAAACCCCAAAATCGTTATTTTCTGCAATACCTCGTTCTTGAGTGCTAAGAGATGACCCAAAGCACTTTTTGATAGTTTTTCACGTTTTCTAGCGCTAAAGGTAAGATTATTACTCCCCTAATCCATCTTTTGATCCGTATGATTTAGATTCTTGGGTAATTATATTGGGGGAGAGTTTTGACTTGAGAGTTAATGATGGAAAAAGCCCTAATTGAACATTAGGATCTTGGGTTGGGCCATGGATAGATAAATTGATTATTATCTGGGAAAATTAGGCCTTGTTTATTGATCCTTGCGTTAATTGATTGTTTTAGACCAAGAACAAGCGGAAAGAATCCATAAAGGGAAGGCTCAAGTGTCTTAGGAGGATTCAAGGTTGATTTCGAGGTAGGTGATGGTTTGATTTCCTATTTGTGTGATATATGTCGGTTAATTTCTTCATTGTATGCATGTATGTATGTGCATAGGGAAATGCGAACCGAATCTAATGAAATGAGTATGTGTGAACTATTGCACGCCATGAACCTAATACTTGATTGTATGAATATGAGTAATGTTCATTCTGGGTGTGATTGTGATTGTGGTTGTGTTGATGAGATCGAGTGTCACGTTCTGACACATATATTAGATTGGGTGTCACGTTTCGACATATATATTGAATCGGGTATCACGTTCCAACACACATATTGAATCGGATGTCACGTTCCGACACACTAACAGTTTGGGTGTGGGTTCCATGAGAGGACCATTGTTATTATTACATTCATGTTTATTGTCATTGATATTGGGAACTGTATGTTGCTCTTTAAATGATAACTGACCTATGTATTCTGTATAGATGTGTTTATTGTGTTGTGATTGCTTGTGTATATTTCGCTTACTTGAATAGTCGCGTGATCCTACCAGTACACTGTGGTTTGTGTAATGTTACTGCACTTACTCATTTTTTGTTGAGTACAGGGCATCGTCAGACGGCTACTGATAGACCTCAGCTAGTAGATCAATGATCGAGACCGGATTCGAGGGTGAGCCAGTTCTTTCAGGCTGCCATGGATCCTTCATTTTTGTTTAGTCCATTCTCTTCGGACTCAAACTAGTGTTTGGATATTTCTTAAGTTTGGTTGGGGTCGTACCCCTTTTTCTTAGACTTGTTGGTTAGTAGTTTTGGTACAATAACTTTCAGGTTCTAGAGGTTGTTTTTTCCACAATAGTTGTTAGTCGTTTATTTAAGCTTCTGGAGTTTATGGGAACTCCATAATTTCTTTAAGTCATTTTAAACCTGCTTCCGTATCTTTAAATGCTTAGTTTTTCGTTAAATTGTTTAGTCGGGTTGTAGTAATGGTTCTCCCCCCGGAGGATTAGTGTGGGTGCCAACCATGACGGTCTGGGTCGTGACAGAAAACAAACTCACAAAAAAATTGAAAGATGGAAAATCCGAAATACAAAATACTTGGTGAATATGAAAATAAAATCACAAGAAATCTCACAAAATACTTGTTGACTTTGAATTTACCTTTATCAATGTGTGAAAAGTCTTTTTTGAATTAATTGTGAGATTTCTTGAACAAAGTGTAGGAAATTTGAATAGTTGATTTTCTTGAACAAGGAAAGGAAATAACAATGGTGAAAAAGGGAAGAGCGAGAAAAGAGTAATTTAGGGTAAAACCTAAAAAGAGGGGTTAGCAGGTAGTGGGGGTATTTTTTATTTTCTTTTACCGGATAGGGAGTAAAAAATGATTTAATATGGGCCTAATTTGAGAAATAAAAGGAAAGAAAAATAATTATACTAGTATAGGTACCCGCGCGTTGCGTAGTTAGTTGATAAATATAATCATAAAAAATAATTTACTGACAATTTCAAAATTTAAATTATTATAAAATAATATTATAAAGTTTATTTGAGAGAATATTTTTGCATCTTGATATATTATAGTAGAATATTTATGTAAATAAATTAATATATCAGTGTAGCTCATAAAAACTTGTTCAATTTTAATAATTTGTTACTTTCCAAGAACCTATCATATATAAATCGCTCGATTAAAGTAATTATCATATACGATTTTTTCTAAAATTTTCACATCATTGCAGCTTATAACAAAAGCTTTATCATCAAGTTTAAATACCTCAAAAATATATCTTGAATTAAATTTAAATGATCATAACAATTGATGCATGTATAAGATTACCCTATATTCAAACAAAATATAGATTATAATCATAAATGTTATATTTTCATTTTTACAAAATAAAAATAATCATCATATATTTACTAAATAAAAACGAAAAAGTGATATTCACTTTTATTATTATTTTAAAATAATCATAATTATTTATTTTGTGATTTTTTATTTAGCTTAAGAAAATACTGATAAAATAAAATATTATTAACACACTTTTTTTTATTGATTATAAGATTATGTAGTAGTGGATGAGTAATGAAGAGTTATGGAAATATTTTATCTGAAACTGTTTTTTTTTCTCTTTCCATTAACATATTCATTTAAATAGAATATATAAAGGGATTTTTAAAACTAAAAATAATTAAAATTAGATTATTTTTAAATAATTAGTTTTTTTTTTTTAAAAAAGCAGAGGGAAAATAAAAGCTGTTTTGATGTCTTATTTTTTTGTTACATTTTTATAATAAAAAAATTACTTATCATTTCCATTTTTTAAAATTTTGTTTTGTAATCTCTAAAATACTTTATTATGTACTTTCCAATTGATACATGTGTACGATTGCCTTATATTCAAACAAAATATAAAATAAAATCATTTATAAGCAGAAATATTGTATAAATGTTAATAAACAACAAATATTTACTAAATAAAGACAAAAAATTGATATTAACGGTTAAAAACATTTCAAATTGACGTATTTATTTATTTTTATTTAGTTTATGATAACTATTGACTAAATAAAAAGTTATCAACATAGTTTTTCATTGATTATAAGATTGTATAATAGTGGATGTGTAATGGTGAGTTATGAAACTGTTTTATCCATTAACATATTCATTTATATAAAATTTTCATTTTTACAAAATAAAAATAACCATAAACAAATATATATTTACTACATAGACACGAAAATTGATTTTAACCAAAATATATTTAATATAAAACATATATATATATATTTATTTTTTTATTATTTTTTTCTTACTTGTGATTTTTTTATAACTTTTTTATTATATTGTTCACTTCTTTAGTTTAAAATTTATGGACAGTGATATGTGTATTATCATTAAAATATAATATAAAAAATTATAGGGGGGTGGTATGTGTATTATCTAATTACTTTATTAAATTAGTTCAAAGTATTACCACCACCCCCCCCCCCCCTC
>NW_006239494.1:151713-153777 GCF_000226075.1 Solanum tuberosum | reverse complement strand
CCCCCCCCTATAATTTTTTATAGTATATTTTAATTACTTTTTGTAAGTGTAATTCTTAAAATACTCTTTTTGTTACCTGTAATAAGTAGTTAAGTTTCTTCTCTTTTGTTTCAATACTAGGTAGAGATGGCCCGTGGAAGCACGGGACCAACGTTGAAAGATTTTTGCGAGCTAAATGGGCGCGCACACAACGTTTTGGGATAATGCACAACATACAAAGAATATAGAGAAACTTTTACATATATCAAACATAAAAATCATATTTGTATGTTATAGCTATAGTTTGCATAATTGTGCTCCATAGCAAATTTTATGTTTGCTATGGAGCTTTTGATTTGTATAATTCTTAGATACATCCAATTTTATACAAATTGTTCAGGTTTGTATAAATTCATTTATACATTATAATTTGTATAATAAGATCTGTATTTGTATAATTATAAGTGTATAGGATGAAACTATATGTATTTATATTTGTATATACACTTTTCTCTCGCTTTATACAAACACAAACACATTTTATACCGAAATGTATAAAATGGCTAATTGTATACCGAATCAGATGGAAAAAATGGGATGTTTACTGCGAATTACAAATAAAATAAACTATGACTATAACATTTAATTTGAATTAATAGTTTGCTATTTTATACAATTTTCCCAAGAATATATATATGTATATGGTTGGCAATTGTTTGTGGCCTCGTTATTTACATTGGATATTATACATCCTGTACTATTTACTTAGTGCTACATTTTTCCTGCTTTCCAGTAGTAAGCGCCTGCCAAGAAGTATCCGAAGAGGGAAAAAGAATTTAGGTAAAAAGTGGAATATTTTTAGTCATACATATATGTATTTGTCTAACTATGTATGCATTTTAATGTTATGATTTTAATAGTTCTGACAACTAAAAAATTATGGGAGAAGTTGATCATTGAAATGATAACTGATACAATAGAAGTAGAGATTATCAATTCTTTTTTCAATTTTACTACAATTCGACAGAAGTTGCATTTGTATAAAATAATCAGATTATATAGTTACGGTGGTAAAATTTAAATGTTAAAAGGGACTAAGCAACTCAAGACATGGTAAGTCTTGACATTTATTCCTCATTGTTTATGGAGTGCAGTGGGTTAGATGGGAGGGGTAGAGTCCTAGTTCATTCTAAACAAAGCAAGACACCTTTTTGCCTACCATTCAGACGTCCATTGAAGAATGTAACATCTATATAGAAGAGAGCCCATATTAGCAGTACATGTCTATATAAAAATTTCAAAGTCGTCAGCTACACTAAAGAGGAAGCATACTAAGTTAATGATGGACTGGAGCATGCAAGATCCAAGTATATTTTGAAAGAACTTATTGTCAACCTCGTAGCTATTGTTCTTGAGAAATGACCCGGTCTGGTCCATTCCTCGAAAGAAATTTTTACGGGATTCCTATCTAAAAAAATTTTAACTTCTGATTCCGGCGAACGAATAATCATTGAGTCCTCCTCTTTCCGGACAACACATACAAAGAGACCCGCCAATAGTCAAATAATTAGTGAACCTTAGAGATAGAGAGATATTTTTATAATTAGTTCGTTTCTCTTCTATTTTTCTATCTCCTATCCATCTATTTTATTTAGTTATTTACTAGAGCAATTATGATAAGGAAAAACCTTTTTTATTTTATTCTTCATGTCCAGGATTATGTTCGGGATCATTAGATAGGAAGTTCTATTACTATTAATGGGTGGCTCCGCGATTTCTTATGGGCACAGGCATCCCAGGTAATTCAGTCATATGGTTCTTCATTATCTACATATGGCCTTTCTTTCCTAGGTGCTCATTTTGTCTGGGCTTTTAGTTTAATGTTTCTATTCCCATGCACTACTAAAAAACTGCTAAAAAATGACGGAAGAAAAAGCGACGGACGGCGTCACTCCAAAAAAGCGACGGACTAAGAGATGCCGTCCGTCGCTTTTTAATTAAAATAATTATTTTTAAAATTATTTTACAAAAAGCGACGGACTGCATCTCTTAGTCCATCGCTTTTTATTAAAAATAATTATTTAT
>NW_006239494.1:151430-151570 GCF_000226075.1 Solanum tuberosum | reverse complement strand
AACATTTTTAAAAAGCGACGGACAGCGTCTCTTAGTCCGTCGCTTTTTAATTAAAATTTTTTTTTAAAATTTTTTTAAAAGCGACGGACTGCATCGCTTAGTTCGTCGCTTTTTTTCGCGTATTTTTGCTAATTAATTAT
>NW_006239494.1:151191-151330 GCF_000226075.1 Solanum tuberosum | reverse complement strand
TTGACGGTGTTCAGATTGCTGCTATGTCGGATCAAATGGCTAAACTTACAACGGCACTAGCAGAGTCAAAGCGGAAAAGAATAGCTGAACAACAAAGCATGAGTGAGACCGTTCAGCAAATCAAAGAACAAGTGATGAA
>NW_006239494.1:150446-150742 GCF_000226075.1 Solanum tuberosum | reverse complement strand
GACGCAGTCCGTCGCTTTTTTAAAAAAATTCAAAAAAAAGAAAGTAAAAAAGCGACTCAGTCCGTGTCTAAAAGCAACGCAGTCCGTCGCTTTTCTGGGATTTTCAAAAAATAAATTTCCAGAAAAGCGACGGACTGTGTCGCCCTTTAGAAATTAAAAAAAATAAAATTAAAATAAACAGACGCAGTCCGTCGCTTTTTTGAATTTTTTTTAAAAAATAAAATAGTAAAAAAGTGACGCTGTCCATCGCTTTTTAGCGACACAGTCCGTCGCTTTTTGAAAAGCGTCGGGGGAAA
>NW_006239494.1:147733-150152 GCF_000226075.1 Solanum tuberosum | reverse complement strand
CCAATATGAGCTCGAAGCTTCCTTCGTAACTCTCGGAACTTCTTCGTAGTGGCTCCCTTCCATGCATGCCTCATTCCAGAGGAAACCTCAAAGTGGCTCTATTTCATTATATTCCATCCATATCCCAATTCCATTCATTTAATATCCCTTTGGTGTCATTGACATAACAACCAATCCAATAAGCAGATAGAGTAGAAGAGAAGGCCCGAAACAAGGTTGACTGAGACTGCCAACTGCAAGAGGAGAGAAAGCAAGCCGGAAACTTCGAACTTCATTACCGGACAAAATGCCTTCCTCTGATTCCTGGAATGAGAGTGAGCTTGCTTCTTCAATGACATAGTCTTAGTCTAGGAATGCGCTAGTAAACTGTAGTGAAATCACTGGAAATGAGAGAGATGTGAGTGTCATGATTTTCCAAAAGTAGGGAGCAAAAGTGTACGCCGTCAACATGCCAACCATATTCCAAAAACATAGTACATATTTCACTGGTAAAATTAGTCAAAATTAAAGAGAAGCAATTGTCAAGTGAAATCCAAAAGAATTTACAAATGGCAATATGGTGTAGATACTTATCTACATTCATGGTACTGCTCATGTTAGAGAATGTCTGGGAGACGGATGGACCTGTTTTTATCTGCAGAACCCATTTAGTATTGTTTGATATAAAATCAGAACTTCCTTGTTTAAGAGGATATAACATAGTTGAGGAAGGATATCTTTTCATTCACAACATTCCTTCTAGCATCAATAGTAAAACATTATAACAGCTCTATGACAACACCAATTGTTGTCAAATGAAATGCAAGGCGAGGGATAAGAAAGTAGTAAAACTGTCAGCATCAAATAAAATAACTATCACAAAAGTCTAGTTTAGTGCAGTACGTGTTTATACATAATGGTAGAAATACAGGGTGGGTGCTTCGCCAAATTGTCAAACAATAGACGGTAGGATATCAAATTCTATGTATACCGACGAATAGGGAATGATTAAATATGTACCATTATAGTTTGCATACATAGTAGTTTATAGAAGAGACTGATCAGGTGTTAATATATATATGACAAAGCACCTGCCCAACAATACATATCTAAGGCCTCCAATCTGCAAAGAAAGATTGGGACAGACATTTCTTTATAGTTGCCTGTCCAAGCACAATTTCATAACACCATTAAATGAGGAAATTGTATTTTGACCGGCTATGTACACATATTATCTATACAGTGTAGACAAATGAACGTAGTTTAGCTTGGATTGATGGCTGCAATGAAGTGTTTTCAATTCAAAAGAACTTAGGGGAAAGAACTCAGAGGAAGATGAGCAATGGATAAGTCAATATCTTCTATTCACACAAGTTATGCTTTTAATAATTAGAGAAAACCCCAAGAACAAAAGAGCACAAAATAGCCTATTTTAAACAATGAAATCTCAGAATAACCAGCAAACTTAGAAATGAAATGAGAAATTCAGTATCCTTGATCACACAAGTTATGCTCTTAAAATTCAGAAGAAATTACATCAATCTAAGCGCAGGAGCAGTGATGTTTCTAATGACAAAATAATTAACAACTTAGTATGGAGTGAAGCATTTATTTGTTAAATTAATACAGCTTGAAGAGCTGATATGTTTGATCATTTGGTATGAGGTATAAGGCTGGACATCTCATATTTGGTTGATGGTATATATTTATCCCGAGTTTAATTTTTACCATCAACCAAATAAGGTATAATAGCTTAGTCGTCATAGCATATATCAAGTAAAAATAAGTTTGGTATGTTGTTGGATAAAAAGATGAAAATAGCACAAACTCGAGTAGAGAACCCGTGGAATATTGAAAAGGTGAAAGATGTGTAGAGAATACCTTTCAATCCTCCTTTGTCATAATCTGTTTGAGCTTGTGTTTGCTGCTTTCTGGAGTAGCTGGTACCCTGCTTCCACCATTTTCCCTCTCCATTCGAGCTCAAACAAGTTGTTGCCTTTCTCATCAAAACCAATAAACCTCTCTCACTACTCCTACTTTCTTGGGTAACTTATACCTTGTTCAATGAACTTAATTCACCTACACTAACATATTCCATAATCAATTACTAATTGAGAATTCATGTCCCAAAAGACCAATAAATATAAAGCGCCATAATTTAGAGCTTGTTTGGATTGAATTAAAAGCTATGTTGGGCGGACTCTTCATATTTGCAGGCGAACCCGTCTCGACGCGACACTGGTGCGGGTGTGGGTGCGGGTGCGGGGTGCGTGTCGGATTCGGTCAATCCGATCCGGACACTTTGACCGAAGCCGAGAAAGATTTGGGGAAGAAAAAATCAGTTTCCGGCGACGTAAAGAGGACAAAGCTTGAAAAAGTACATAGAATAGAAGAAAGAAGAGAAAATTAGTTTCCAGCTCCGGCTCCGGCTCCGGCGGCG
>NW_006239494.1:144996-146097 GCF_000226075.1 Solanum tuberosum | reverse complement strand
GAAAATAGGAAAAGAGTCGTTAGAAAAAAGTTTTTTTTCAGTTGGAAATACCATATATATATATATATAAAGAGAAAATGAAATGAAGAAATATTACAATTTACATGTATAAAGAAAATAGAAAAAGAGACGTTAGGAAAGGCGAGAAGGGAATAGTATTTTGAAAGATAAATATTTTGTCCATATAAATAGGACGAGTTGGATTGAAAAACGGAATCTAACAATATTATAGAGATTTTTATTTTGAAAGGTGCTTTATGTGTAAATATTTACTTTGCATGAATTAATTACTGATTAATATTACTATTATTATGTAAATATTTTTAAATACATGCTAATAATTTTACATTAAAATTTGAATCGAATTCTAATTTGGATTAATTTTTTTTATTTAATTTTTGGGATTAATATTTATATTGATTGATTTCTTGTTTTGGTTTCGAATTCTAGAAAAAAGAAGGGAGAAACCGAAAAAAAACAAATTATATATATATAAAATTGCAAATATAACTTTGATTATGTTTCTAATTATTGACACTATCAATATAAGCGCTTTAAGGATCTCGTCTTACTAAATCTTTTGATTCTTTCAATCACTACAAACTTCGAACAATCAAAATACTAGGAAAAATAAATAAATAAATATATATATAGTTTCACGCACAATATCATATCCAGATCAAGGATCATGTCTCGCTAGATCACTTAATTCTTCCTATCAATACAAGCGCTTTAAGGATCCCGTCTTACTAGATCTTTTGATTCTTTCTATCATTACAAGCTTCAAACTATCGAAATACTAGAAATATATATAGATATATATAGTTTCACGCACAATATCATATCCAGATCAAGGATCATGTCTCGCTAGATCACTTAATTCTTCCTATCAATATAAGCGCTTTAAGGATCTCGTCTTACTAAATCTTTTGATTCTTTCAATCACTACAAACTTCGAACAATCAAAATACTAGGAAAAATAAATAAATAAATATATATATAGTTTCACGCACAATATCATATCCAGATCAAGGATCATGTCTCGCTAGATCACTTAATTCTTCCTATCAATACAAGCGCTTTAAGGATCCCGTCTTACTA
>NW_006239494.1:141825-144381 GCF_000226075.1 Solanum tuberosum | reverse complement strand
CACCCCTCTTGAAAAAAAGAAAACTCAAAAAGTCTTCCAAGTAGAGTAATATCAAAAAGATGACATCCCATCAACCATCAACTAGTCCAAAAATCTTTCCATTGTCACCAACTTTTCCTTCCTAAAACCAAAAATCTTTTCATTTTTCAGTAGAGTAGTTTCTTCTTTGTTTTTTCATTAAAGTTCACTGTAAACCAAAAAAAATTCATCTTCCTTTGTTTAACAAGATGGCATCAAGTAGTCAAAAAGGAAATATTTTTATGAGACCTACAAAAAGTGTAGGAGTAGATTTTGATGATAAACCTTTATGGAATCATGTGAAAGTTATTTCGATTGCTCCAAATGGGGGTGGAATAGAACATGGTCTTGTAACTATTGCAATAAAATAGTTACGGGATCATATAATAGGGTGAAAGCACATCTTTTGAGATTATCGGGTCATGATGTTGAAATATGTAAAGAAAGTAGTAGTGATATATATGCGACTTTGAAGATGGAGCATGAACAAGCCGAAAGAAAAGAACCGTTGTTCAAGTTGATGCAAGAAACAAAGCTGATTATATATCACTTCCGGAGGGGACTGATTTAATTCAACAAAAAAAGAGAAAGAGTTCGAGTAGTGGAGCTATAGGAAAATCATTTGGCATCTATGAGAGAAATACGAGTAACTAGGACCAATTTAGTCACGTTTTCATGTTCCAATTGAACACTGTCCATTTTTGATTATTCTCAAAGGATAAGATTATTCTCTTTACCAAACATATGCCTTCTTTTCTTTTACACTTCACAATCGTATTCTACTCAAAAATCCGTAAACAAAATATCTCTCTTCTCTGCGAATCATTTTTTGAACAATGAAATCCATAACATAAAGGGGGGGGGGGAAAGTGCTAAAAAACCGATTCTAATTCTATATATTCTTTCTGATTTCTATGCCTTTATCTCAGCGAAAAAATCAAATGTCCAATCCATTTATTTTTCTGGTATTCAAGCAGGTTGGAATATGTATTATCATAATAATGGTAGATATGGTCGACAAATTAGCCGCTAGGATGTTCTACGCATCAGGTTTATTGTTCAACTTTGCAAACTCTCCTTATTTTAAAAAATATTCTAAGTTTCTAGCCGAAAATTCCATTCCCGGTTATATTCCCCCATCATATAATAGATTGAGGACAACTCTTTTAGCTCAAGAAAAAACACATATTGATAGAAAGTTGCAACCAATTAAAGGTACATGGAAAAAGAAAGGATTGTCGATTTGTTCGGATGGATGGTCCGATACTAAATATTTATTGAAGCAATAGAAAATGTAGGTTCAAACAATGTTGTTCAAGTTATTACGGATAATGCAAGTAATATGAAACTTGCCGGTACTATTGTGGAGCAAAAATATCCTCATATATTTTGGACTCCTTGTGTTGTTCATTGTTTGAATCTAGCTTTGAAAAGTATGTGCCAACCTTCGGAAAAATCACCTCACTTTACTAATTGTAAATGGATTTTAGAGTTACTTAGTGAAGTGAGTAATTTGAAGAACTTTGTTGTGAACCATGACTTGGCACATGCACTTTTTCAAAAATATTCGGATTTGTGTTTGTTGAAGGTTGGTGAAACAAGATTTGCCTCACACATCATTATGACCACCCGAATTCGTAAAGTGACCTTCTTTGGAGAAAATGGTCATGGATGATGAATGGAAGAATTATAAGGGGGATAAGGGAATTGAAGCCAAAACACGTGAAATAAAATCCCTTATAATGAATGATGAAAAATGGGATAGTATTGATTATTTCTTGAAATTTACGGAACCAATTCTTGATATGCTAAGAAGTGCCGATATTGATGGTCCAAAATTACATCTCATCTATGATATGTGGGACTCAATGATTGAGAAGGTCAAGAAAGTCATCTTTGAGCATGAGGGGAAAGATCTCATTTCCGGTCAATCAATTTTTTTTGATACTATTCATGATATTCTTGTGGCTAGGTGGAACAAAAGTAACACACCTCTACATTGTATGGCACATTCTTTGGTTCCCAAATATTATCATGAATCATGGCTTCAAGGAGAGAATGGAATTCGAAAGCTAGCTCCTAATGAAGATAGTGAAATTTCATTGAATAGAGTCAAGTGCTTTCAAAGGTACTTTAAAGATTCTAATGAAATGAAGCAAGTCTCATTGGAGTATGGATCCTTTTGTAGCAGAAGTGGCTATTTTAGTGAGCCTCACGTGATTGAGGCTATGATGTATGAAGATTCTCTTTCTTGGTGGGCAAATCATGGGGTCTCGGCTCCACTTTTGCAACAATTAGCTTACAAGTTGCTTACTCAACCGGCTTCTTCCTCTTGTTGTGAAAGAAATTGGAGTACATATTCTTTGATTCACAATATCAAGAGAAATAAGTTAGCAACTTCAAGAGCCGAAGATTTAGTGTTTGTACATTATAATCTCCGGTTGTTGTCTCGCAAGAAAGAGAAATATATAAATGGGCCAAGCAAATATTGGGATGTTGGTATGTCTATATTTTCTTTATTATTTTCTTCAATTATTT
>NW_006239494.1:138085-141555 GCF_000226075.1 Solanum tuberosum | reverse complement strand
TCTTTGTGTATATCTTAAATTTTAATAATTGCAGTATTTTCACTTTCACTTTGTTTCAAGAGACAAGAGTTACTATCCATGTTCTAAGGTTAGTTTTTCTTTTCAATTTTTATTGATTCTTTTAGTTATATTTATTCTATTGTAATTTGTAAATGCTTTTAATGTTTAGTTTCTATTTTGTTGTGTCTTTGTAGGAAGAATGGAAGAGTAATCTCATCTTGAAGAATGGAAGATTGAATTCTACAAAATACATGTAAGTTTATCACAACATATCTTTCAAATTTAGAATATCTTCATAACTATATTTTTATAATATTGAAAAATTTTAGCCGTATCCCCGCACCCGTATCCATACTTGGATTCACACCCACGAATCTTAAAATTTGGATTTTGCCGAATCCGACTCTTGAATTCGCATCCGTCTCGGATACCCGCACCCGAGTCCGAGCAACTTAGATTAAAAGTTCATCAAATCTACTTTAAGTCATTTTTAAATTTTGGGAGAGATTTTCAGCTCTGTTGATCAGCAAGAAGTTGCTATATGGAATAGCTGTTTGAGAAATCTTGCTGAAGGTAGTTCTTTAATTGATGCAATTTTCTTGTTTACTCAAATGACAATAACCAACCATGATAAAAGCATACAATTGCTTGTTTCAAATCCAGAAACATTTGACTTTCTGATAAAAGAAAGTTAATTTTCTAGTATTACATAGAAAGCATTACCAGTCACCAATACAGCAGCAAGAGATAGCTATCTAACACTACACACAGAAACCCCACGTAAAGGGAGAACATGATATCCCTTTTATTTCCTTGACAAGACAGAACAACAATAAAGTTTTGAGCTTTCCTCCCATCAAACACCAAATTGCCAAGAACCCATTTTTTTCCCCCAATTATCACAAAGTCAATAGCAAGCAGAAGTAAAAAATTGAAACCCAACATAAGCATTTTAGCCATTAAGAAGTTTTGAGCTTTCCTCCCAGGCTTGTGTGGGGTTACGTGATCTTTTACGTGGGAGAATTGTTCATGTGTATGTACAGAAACTTGGGTTTCAATCGAATTGAGTTTTGTTAAATGCACTTCTTCGTTTGTATGCTACTTGTGGAGCAATGGATGATGTCATCTTTCTGTTCGATAATTGTATAAAAACAACATCACCATTTACTCAAACATTAGCGATAATTTAAATTCTAAAGGTTAGAAGACTTATCCTAGATCTACTGATAGACTAGTAGGTCAATTCGAGTATAAGTAATTGAAAATCCTTAAACTCCAAGCTAAACCCACAAGAGCTCAGAAAATTGATTCTGATGGAAAACTCATATATGAATGGAGGAAGTTCAAAAGAATTCTGATAAAGAAACCCCAGCTAAAATAAAGAAACCCATAAAGTTAATTCCGACGGGAAAATACCAAATTAATTTCTGCATGTGAGAAAACACAACAAAAATCTGAATCTGAACAGTTTTCCGACAATCCAAAATAGAACAGGGAAAGCATAATCACCCAACCAAAATTGAAAACGCAACTATTAAAATTATTGGAACTTTCAAAACACAAGGATAATCCAACATCAATAACAAACCCAAATGAAAAAATAAGCAAACATTCATACACCCAGATCAAATTTGGTACTTCGACTTTGA
The DNA here is from genome assembly GCF_000226075.1 of Solanum tuberosum. NCBI lineage: Eukaryota > Viridiplantae > Streptophyta > Magnoliopsida > Solanales > Solanaceae > Solanum > Solanum tuberosum. The sequence goes on along the minus strand of NW_006239494.1, from coordinate 139,906 downwards.
CGAAAACAAAGATGGCACCAAAAAAAAAACTCAATTCAAACATGAAAGAACCTTACATGGAGAATGCTGAAGAGAAGAACTGAACTTTGATGTGCACAGACGCTGGGTGGAGCATAAATGAAGAAGACACGTAGTCATAATAGAGAATTGGAAAGACAAAAATACCCTGAGAGCAATGAAGCATGCATGTTGGAATAAACCTTTTCTAATATATATATATATATATAAATATATAAATTATACCTTGTTTATTTATTTTGTCCTGGCTTATAGTTATTAAATTAAATTTTATTATGTTGTTTCCTTGTGATTTAATATTCATCATTATAGCTTTCTCACATATACTCTATCAAATAGAATTTTTATCACATTTAATTTCAAAATTTTCTTTTATCCAAGTTTAAAAAAATGATTAAATTCATCCTAAGAATTAAAAATAATTTCATAATGCATGAAAAAATTTTGAATATAAATTTTAAAGAAAGGGGTGAAATCAAAAATTCATTCTATGATTTATTTTTTACTATGTATGCATGCAATGCGCATACGATAATAAAAATATTCATCATGATAAATTATAATCTCCCGTGTTGATTTTTTTTTTATAATATATATATTAATAAAATATAAAATATCATATATTTCAATAAAATACACCCTAATTAATGATAACTTTATAAAATTTAAGGAAACAAATTATTTTTTAATTATTAACGTTTATGTTACTTTTCTTTATCAAATATCATTAAATAAAAATAATCATAAACAAATATATATTTACTACATAAACACGAAAATTGATTTTAACCAAAATATATTTAATATAAAACAGATATATATTTATTTTGCTTACTTGTGATTTTTTTAATTTTTTTTATTATATTGTTCACTTCTTTAGTTTAAAATTTATGGACAGTGATATGTGTATCATCTAATTACTTTATTAAATTAGTTCAAAGTATTACCCCTCCCCCCCCCCCCCCTCCCCCCTATAATTTTTTTATATTATATTTTAATTACTTTTTGTAAGTGTAATTCTGAATAATTTTTTTTTTGTTACATGTAATAAGTAGTTAAGTTTTCTTCTCTTTTATTTCAATATATAGAATGTTGGTTTTAGATATAAGCTAATAATTTGATCAGTTTTAAAATTAATATAATTCTTTATCTTTTGAAATTTTAGTTAATGGTATATACAATTTAAATTTTTTGTTCTTTTTAATTAAAGAAATGCTCTCTCATTTAAAAGAAGTTGTTCTCTTCAATTTATTTATTTTTACAATATAAATTATACCTTGTTTTGTATGTTGTCCTGGCTTATAGTTATTAATTAAATTTTATTATGTTGTTTACTTGTGATTTAATATTCATCATTATAGCTTTCTCACATATACTCTATCGGATAGAATTTTTATCATATTTAATTTCAAATTTTTCTTTTATTCAAGTTTAAAAAAATTATTAAATTCATCCTAAGAATTAAAAATAATTTCATAATGCATGCAAAATTATTGAATATAAATTTAAAGAAAAAGGTGAAATCAAAAATTCATTCTATGATTATTTTTTTTACTATGTATGCAAAGCGCATACGATAATAAAAATATTCATCATGATAAATTATAATCTCCCTTGTTGAATTTATTTTGAATATATATTGAATATATATATATATATATATATATAGTTATATTTATTTATTACCTTAAAAGCATGAACTCCTAACTTGAATGTTAAATTACTATAATTTTCCTAACTTAGGTTGTGACTATTTCGATAAGTTGTGACTTTTTTCGAAGGGTTGTGATTTTTCGATGAGTT
>NW_006239494.1:130915-133681 GCF_000226075.1 Solanum tuberosum | reverse complement strand
TTTCCTAACTTAGGTTGTGACTATTTCGATAAGTTGTGACTTTTTTCGAAGGGTTGTGATTTTTCGATGAGTTGTGACTTTTCCAAAGTATTGTGACTTTTTCAATAAGTTGTGACTTTTCCAAAGAGTTGTGACTTTTTCAATAAGTTGTGACTTTTCCCAAGGGTTGAGACTTTTCGAAAAGGTCATGACTTTTCAGATAAGACACAAAAAACATTTGTTCATACTATCCTTTGTTAACTATAAATAGAGGGGCTTCCTCCCATTTTTTAACCACAAACTTTTTAATCTTCTACTCTTCTTCTTGCATTTTAATTTTTTTTGTGTGATTTATTGTTGTTGAGTGAGTTCGAAGTTTAGCGGAATATGAGGTACCACTATTGTCACGACCCAGACCGTCGTGATTGACATCCACACTAAACCTCTGGTGGGAGAACCATAACTACAACCCAAACAAACAAATTTTATGAAAACTAAGGCATTTAAAGATACGGAAGCAGGTTTAAATGACTAATAAAAATGGAGTCCCCATAAACTCCAAGGTTTTTAACAAACAACTAACCAAACTAATACGGAAGAACAACTCCTAGAACCTGAAAGTCATTGTACCAAAACTCTACTAACGACAAGTCTAAGAACAAGGAGTACAACCCCGAAACTAAACAACACCTTACACAAATAGTCTGAGTCCGAAAAGAGTGGACTTAAACAAGAAAGATTCATGGCAGCCTGAAAGAACTGGCTCACCCTTGAATCCGGTCACACTCAATAGTCACCTAGCTGAGGTTTATCAATAGCCGCCTGAAGATGCCCTGTACTCAACAAAGAACAAGCAAGTGCAGTATCAGTACACAACCACAGTATACTACTAGGATCACGTGGCTATCCCATTAAGTGTAACATACATTAGTCAATACAACAATATATCACATGCACATATCCAACATATACAATATCATCAACATATACGAACAATGAATAACTTCACGATTCTCACATATCACAGTTATATCAATTTAGAGCAACATACAGTCTTCCAGTATCAATCATCATTAGATATGAACGTAATCATCACAAGTAGATACACAACACAATTCAATGGTCCTCTCACGGAATCCAATTCAATGGTCCTCTCATGGAACCCACACCCAAACTGTTAGCATACCGGAACGTGGTATCCGATCCAATGTTTATGCCGAAACGTGACAACTGATCCCATATGTATGCCGGAACATGGAAACCGATCCCAGTTACTTATGCCGGAACGTGGCAACCGATCCATTCAACACACCACAATCACAAGTATATTCTCAATAATCGTAGCTCACTAATATTACCTTATAGATGATATTTGTTGTGTATTTTTCTTGTCATCTAACCATATGTGCTTTGTATGTGTAGTCCACGTTAAACTATGTAGATGTCATATTAACATGTAAAGAGAACAACTACGATAACTGAGAAAGGTTTCCTTTTATTTTTCCGAAAAAATTAAAATTAAAATTAAAATTAAAAGAATATATTGTATTTGTGAAATCATATATATAATCACATGTTCATCTTACACCCAACAAAGAAATAGTTCATAAACTTGTAAATGATTTTTAATTTTTTCAACCAAGCATGATTCGTCAAAGGAAAAATAACAACACCATGTTATCACATATATAGGGGCGGTATAATAATATGAAAAATTATTGGTCAAAAGTTAATATAAGGAAAGATGAAAGATAGAAATAATTAATGTTATAACTATGGAAATCATAACATTATAACTAAGAATGTAAAAGAGTGTGAATAATGATTGCAATAATTAGTAATACCTAAGAGAATTTATAATGTTATAACTAAAGAATTAATGTACAATATTTGAATTTCTAATAAATTTAAACTTACATAAATAAATATGACTTTTAATGAATGCTACTATTTTTTTTTATAGTTATTAGATTTTAATTTGGTGTAGGGACAAAATGTAAATGTTTATTCCATATAAATAAATATAAAATTTATTTTTTAAATGATAAATTTTAAATGGTTCATAGATAATCACATATTTTCACATTTGTTATGAGTAAATAACTCGGAACATTTAAAAATAATATATTTTGTAGTTAGAAGTCTTGTTAACTTGATAATACATTAGTGACATATATAATACTTTAATCTAAATACAAATACCTACCCAAATATAAATATATATTTGCATTAATGAAAATATTTATCTCATAAAAATTAGCTATTAAATAAATAATAAAAATTAAACTGATACAAACTTCAACTGGCGTTATTACAAGTCATATGATCTTTTCTTCGTCTAAAATACTAAAATATTAAGAAATAGTAAATAAGTAAAATAAAATGGCTAATGTTCATACAGTAATAATTATTTTGAAGCAAACTTCGTGACAATCTAAATCACATAAGTAACATTGAAATAAAATCATTCTTTTGTCTTGAGCATCAAAAAAACAAATCATGAAAATTTTCTAAATTTTTGTCACGACTCAGACCATCGTGATTGACACCCACACTAACCCTCCGGTGGGAGAACCATTAATACTAATTAAGCTAACCAAGAACTACACAACTAAAATCAAAACTAAGACATTTAAAGATACAAAAGTAGGTTTAAATGACCAAAAGAAATACGGAGTTCCCATAAACTCCAAAGGTTTAAATAAAGTAGCCAAAATAATTTGGAAGAACAACCCCTAGAACTTGAAAGTCATTGTACCAAAACTCTACTAACGACAAGTCTAAGAA
>NW_006239494.1:102281-130495 GCF_000226075.1 Solanum tuberosum | reverse complement strand
ATAAGTCATTACAACATAATAAACATGCATACATCGAATATATAAAATATCAATTATCACTTACGAACAACGTATATTTTCTCAATTCTCAAGATATATAGTTATGTCAAGTCAGTGGTCCTCTCATGGAACCCACACCCAAATTGTTAGTGTACTGGTACATGGTACCCGTTCCAAGTTAGCGTGTCGGATCGTGACACCCGTTCCAATGTTTATATCGGTACGTGGCATTCGATCCCTGTTAGTGTGTCGGATCGTGACACCCGTTCCAATGTTTATGCCGGTACATGGAAACCGATCCCAGTTAGTGTGTCGGAACGTAACACCCGATCCATTCAACAAGCCACAATCACATTCACAAGTACTTTCTCATAATCATACAATCAAGTCATGATTCATGGCATTCAAGTATTCAATTATCCTCATTCACGATTAGTGTAATCAATAATGCAACATTCACATACATACTGTCACGACCCAGACCATCGTGATTAACACCCACACTAACTCTCCGGTGGAAGAACCACTACTACAACTCAAACCAAACAACAAAACCAAAACTAAGGCATTTAAGTTACGAAAGCAAGTTAAATACTAAGGAAATAAATAGGGAGTTCCTATAAACTCCAACAAAAGTCTAACAATAACTAATAATGCAGAAGAAATAACCTAGAACCTGAAAGTCAATGTACCGAAACATCTAAAGTTCAACAAGTCTAAATAAGAAGGGATGCAACCCCAATCTAATGAACTAATCAACTAACTAGAACATAGTCTAAGGCCGGAATGGTGGACATAGACGAAAGAGAACTCATGGCAGCCCAGAAGAATTGACTCACCCATGAATTCGAACGATCACTGATCTCCTAAGCGAGGTTTGACAGTAACCGCTTGAAGATGCCCTGTACTCAACAAAAATAAGAGCAAGTGCAGTACTAGTACACAACCACAGTGTACTGGTAGGATCACGCGACTATCCCACTAAGTGCAACATAAGAAAGTCAAGACAACATTATAATCACATGTATATATATCAATATATACAAAATTATCATTTACGAACAACGAACAACTTAACATTTTATATCAAATCATTGGTCCTCTCATGGAACCCAAACCCAAACAGTTAGCATACCGGAACGTGGTATCGTATCCTATAATTATGCCGAAACGTGGAAACCGATCCCATAGTTATGTCGGAACGTGGTAACCGATCTAAGTTAGTTATGCCGGAATGTGGTAACCGATTCATTCAACACACCACAATCACAATCACAAGTATATCATTAAGATCATACATTTAAGTCATGATTTCATGGCAATCATCATTCCTCTATCTCATTTACAACAAGTGTGATCAACATTGCAACATTCATACATATACAAGTATGATAATGAAGCAAGAACAAACATACATCACACAATCATAGAATCACAACCATTGCCTACCTTGAAACAAGTTTGAAACCCTAAAAAACTTAATCCTTCCCTTTCCGAATTCATTTCGCTTGTTCTTTGTCTACAAACAATCAATATAATACGGGAATCAATAAACAATCACTAGTTACCCGAATTACGAACAATTCTATGAACCCTAGATCAAACCTATGATCCAAATTATCCAAATTTAGGGTTGTTTCCATCATAGAATCTATAACAAAACCTTCCCCCATAAATATTCACCCATTCTATTACGTTCTACGGATCGAAAAATGGATTCGGGGAGTGAAAAACTTACCTTTAACCTCAAGAATGGTGAAAAATGAGTAAGAGTTGCCTGAGGTTCGTTCCTTCGCTCTAAAACTTGAAAAGTGCATAATAAAGTCGTTTAGGGATTTATTAACGACCTTAAGTCGCGTCGAGCTCGCCACAGTGGCCACCACCCCGCTACAGCGGCCCCGCCACATCGGCAAAAACTCCGGCCAAGGCGGCTTGCACGAACCAGTGATCTATTTTAATAATTCCAAAATCCCCATTCTACAACACACCTCTAACCCACGACGCTCAGAAAATACCTTTCACTCTAAGATCGATTCCGTGAGTTCTACTCACCCAAATTCAACTATGTAAAGTCGTACGGATTCCTTAACGAGTTATCTAACTACTCATGTAATCAAAATCATAATTAACTAACCTGAGTATTTCCAGATTTCCCTACACCTTAAAAACTCTGATTTCATCCAAATCTGGAATAGGTTGGAAAAATCCAAATACTACGAAAAAGTTTTTCGGCCCCAAATTTTCCCCCGTTGGCAATTTCTATAATGAAGGGAATGGGTTGTTACAATAGATACCAATTTACCCATCACTCGTCCCCGAGGGACAAAACTTAGGAAAATAGGCTAAGGAAGGAATGAAGTAGTTCCTAAATTGACGTACAATTGGGGATACTTGTCTCGCTTGTCGCTCTCGGTTTCCCAAGTAGCTTCCTTAACTGGACGATGCTTCCATTGAACTTTCACGGACTTAATCTCCTTGGTCCTCAACTTATGCACATCTCGATCAAGAATTGCAATCAGTTCCTCCTCATACTTGAGGTCGTTGTCTAACACAATTGAGTCCCACTTTATGCTATAATCCCCGTCACCATGATATCTATTCAACATAGATACATGAAATACCTGATGAACACCCGATATATTAGGAGGTAAAGCCAATCTATACGCTACCGGTCCCACACATTCAAGAATCTAAAATGGACCAATGTATCGCAGACTTAACTTTCCTTTCTTACCAAATCTCATCACCCTTTTCATGGGTGATACGTTAAAAAGAACATTCTCACCGATTTGTAACGCCATGTCTCTTACCTTATGGTCCGCATACTTCTTCTGTCTACTCTGGGCTGCTAAAAGCTTAGCTTGAATACTCCTCACCTTATCTTGAGCATCCTTCACTAAATCAACCCCCAAAGGTTTCACATCTCCAGCCTCAAACCATCACATGGGTGATCTACAGCCCCTCTCATATAATGCCTCAAATGGTGCCATATCAATACTGGAGTGATAACTATTATTATAGGAGAATTCACACAAAGGTATGAATTTTATCCCAATGCCCTCCAAAATCAAGCACACATGCCCTCAACATGTCTTCTAACACTTGAATAGTCCTCTCTGACTGTCCGTCTGTCTATGGATGGAAGGCTGTACTAAAAGTGAGTTGTGTTCCCAATTCATCATGCAATTTCCTCCAAAACTTGGATATGAATTGGGTACTACGGTCATAGATGATTGACAGGGGCACCCTATGCTACCTCACTATCTCTTTCACATAAACTTTAGCCAATTTCTCAGCATTATAATCTATTCTTACCGGAATAAAATGAGCTGACTTGGTCAATCTATCAACCACTACCCAAATAAAATCAAATTTCCCCAAAGTCTTGGGAAGACCAACCACAAAATCCATGGCTATTCTTCCCACTTCCATTCCGAAATTGGCATTCTTTGAAGTAAACTTGCCGGCCTATGATGTTCATACTTCACTTGTTGACAATTTTGACACTTCGCCACAAACTCCGTTATGTCTTTCTTCATGCCTGACCACCAATATATTCGCTTCAAATCTCTATACATCATGGTCACACCCGGATGAATAGAATATCATGAACCATGAGACTCTGAAAACAATTTCTCAATCAAGTCATCTATTCTAGGAACACAGATTCTCCCTTTAAAATTGAGTACACCATCTGTATCGAGAGTGGTTTCTTGTGCCTTACCATTTGAAGTTTTCTTTCTAAGCTCTTCCAAATTCTCATCCTCAAATTGTTTGGCCTTGATCTCCTCAATGAATGTGGCCCTCACTTTAATGCTAGCTAACACCCCACCCCTTTCTGAGATGCCCAACTGCATGAACTTAGACTCAAAGGTCTGAATTTCCTTAGCCATAGGTCGCTTGGATACACTCAAGCAAGCTAAACTACCCATACTCATCGCTTTTCGACTCGAAACGTCTGCCACCAAATTAGCCTTGCCCGGATGGTATTGAATGGTAACATCATAATCTTTAAGCAACTCCATCCGCCTTGGCTGTCTCAAATTAAGATCCTTTTGAGTGAACACATGCTGCAAACTACGATGATCAGTAAACACTTCACACTTAACACCACAGAGGTAATGCAGCCAGATCTTAAGAGCAAACACTACCGCTGCCAACTCTAAATCGTGTGTTGGATAATTCTTCTCATGCACCTTCAATTGACACGAGGCATAAGCTATAACATTCTTATCCTGCATCAACACCACACCCAAACCATATTGTGAAGCATCAGATTAAAGGATAAAATCCTTACCTTCAACCGGTACTACTAGAATGGGCGCGGTGGTCAAAAGAGTTTTGAGCTTTTGGAAGATCTCCTCACATTTTTCAGTCCATTCAAATGGTATCTCCTTTTTGGTCAAGTTAGTCAAGTGAGTGGCAATGGAAGCAAAAGTTTTCACAAATCGACGATAATAGCTAGCAAGCCCTACAAAACTACTAACTTTAGTCACATAACTTGGCTGAACCCAATTTCTTAACCGCCTCAATCTTTTGAGGATCTACCATTACCCCTTCTTTCGGAACTACATACCCCAAAAATGCAATCGATTTCAACCAAAATTCACACTTAGAAAATTTAGCATACAACCTTTGTTTCCCAAGAACGCCCAAAACAATACGAAGATGGTCGTCATGCTCTTCCTCACTTTTCGAATAGACCAAAATATCATAAATAAAGACTATGATGAAAGAATCAAGAAATGGCTTGAATACCCCATACATCAAACTCATGAAATCTGCAGGCGCATTGGTCAAACCAAACGACATAACTAGGAATTCATAGTGCCCATAGCGAATCCTAAACGCCGTCTTGGGGACATCCTTAGGCCTAATTTCAATTGATGATAACCGGATCTTAGTTCAATCTTAGAGAAAACCGATGCAGCTTGAAATTGGTCAAAAAGATCATTTATTCGAGGCAAAGGGTACATGTTTAGAAAAGTGACCCTATTCAATTATCAGTAATCTATACACATTCTCATACTACCATCATTTTTCTTCACAAACAAATTTAGAGCACCCCATGGGGAAGCACTAGGACGAATATATCCCTTATCAAGAAGCTCTTGGATTTGAGCCTTAAGCTCTCTTAATTCTGCCGGAGCCATGCGATATGGAGGGATAGAAATGGGGTGCGTTCCAGGCTCTAAATCAATGCAGAAATCTATATCTCTATCCGGAGGCATACCAGGCAAGTCACTAGGAAACACTCCTCTAAATTCTGACACCACGTGAATAGACCCAATGGATGGAGCCTCAATCTCAACATCCCTAATATGAGCCAAATAAGCCAAACAACCCTGCCCTATCAATTTCTTAGCCCGAATGGAGGATATGATCTTAGTTCGCTTAGTCTTGTACACCCTTTCCCACTCTAATTTTTCCCTTCCCAAAATTTTTAGATTTACGGACTTAGTATTACAATTAAGTACGGCATAATAGGGGGACAACCAAGTAATACCTTAGATTATGGCTATGACTAACTCTCCAACTGGGGTAGAAACATGGATAGGGGTATAAGTATATCACAAATCATATCAAACTCTACGACAAATCGCATAGATACATAAGAATAAGAAGAAACCGGATCAAATAACACATTAGCCAACTGGTCACAGACAAGAATAATACCTGTGATCACCGCGTCAGACGCCTCTGCCTCATTCTTGCCCGGAAATGCATAACACTGAGCCCTATCATCTTGACGAACCACTTCCCTGCCTGGTTGCATATTACCTCTGCCTGCATTACCATTTCCTCTACCTCCACGGCCTCGCTGATTACCTCCTCGCCCACCTTGTGGACGTCCTCTACCATTATGACCATTCCCCGCGGGTACCACTGCTCTGGACTGCTGTTGGGCAGAATCTAACACACGTGGGTGGGGACAATCTCTCCTAATATGCCTAGGTTCTCCACAGTTGTAACAAGTATGATCAAAAGATGGTCTGCCACCCGTCGAAGGCGCGACTCCCTGGCTTTCCTGAAAATTATGAGATGGAGTTTCCGAGTAACTACCTGCGAAGGCGGGAATAGCGGACTGAATTGGCTCGGCTGCAAGCGTTGGCCTTCCGGACCCCTTGGAATAAGAACCTTGAAAGTTACCGGAGTTCTTGGACCTTTTTGCCCATGCCTTAGCTTGACCGTCTCACCTCACTCCCTCTACTTTCTTAACATAGTCTGTTACCTCATTGAAGCTCCTCCCTGCAGAAGTCATGTGAAAAGATAATATTTAAAACTTAGAATTAAATCCCCTAATAAATAATCGGATTCTCTCTTCCTCAGTAGTCACCAATTGAGTAGCATATCTAGACAAAACATGGAACTTGGCCTCATAAGCAGCCACATTCATACCACCTTGCTCCAAAGCCATGAACTCATCCTTCTTGCGATCCTTTAAAGTCCTAGACACATATTTCTCTAAGAATAAAGCATGAAAATGGGTCCAAGTAAGTGGAGGTAAATTAGAAGATCTGCATTCCATGTAAGCTCTCCACCACTGCTTAGCCTCACCTTGAAGTTGAAAGGACATAAACTTAACCCCATGCTGATGGATAATTCTCAACTTATGAATCCTCTCATAACAATCTAAGATGAACTCATAAGCATCCTCATTCTCAGAACCAAGAAACATGGGAGGCTTTAGCTTAAAAAACTTAGTCAACATTTCATGCTCATTACCAGTCATAACAGAACCCAACAAAGGACGGAAGAAAGCATCATTACCTCCAGTCCCACCCACATTGGGCGCAGTGCTAGCAACATGAGGATTAGTAGGAGCTTGAGTTGCTTGAGTAGAAGGAGGCACTCCAGGACCACCAACCCTTTTAAGAATGGCATGAGTTGTCGAGCTAACACTGGGTCTATAGGGGGGAACATCGGTAGTCTCAGCCAGCACCTCTCCCTCTTGTCCCAAATCCTCAACATCAACGTCAACAATTTCATCTATCTCTTCATGATGCGCAAAAGGTTTCTCATTCATAGGAGCATTCTCAACAGGAGCTCCATTTCCAGCAAGTGCTACTCTTCCATGGCCTCTACCCTTAGCTCTTCTTCTACCCCTGCCTCGACCGCGACCTCTCGCTGCATATTCCTCAGTTGGAGTATTGACGTGAGCTACGGGCCTAAAGCCATTGAATCTAGTATTAACCATCTGCGGACAGAAGGATTAAGGAAACCATTCTCCTCTATCTCTTCATGATGCGCATGAGGGTTCTCTTTCATAGGAGCATTCTCAACAGGAGCTCCATTTCCAGCAAGTGCTACTCTTCCATGGCCTCTACCCTTAGCTCTTCTTCTACCCCTGCCTCGACCGCGACCTCTCGCTGCATATTCCTCAGTTGGAGTATTGACGTGAGCTACGGGCCTAAAGCCATTGAATCTAGTATTAACCATCTGCGGGCAGAATATTGAAGGAGGTTAGATACCTATTTGAATCGACAGATACCAATTAGAATCAAGTTATAGCACGAAAGGAGACGAGAAAATAGAGAGATTTCCTAAAGTCCTATAGCCTCTCCTGAAGAAAAGTAAAGGCATCACCGTACCGTTCTGCGAGACTCTATTAGACTCGTTTTGGTACATTGAGATCAATGAACCTAGGCTCTGATATCAACTTTGTCATGACCTAGACCGTCGTGATTGGCACCACACTAACTCTTCGGTGGGACTACCACAACTACAACTCAAACCAAACAACTAAACCAAAACTAAGGCATTTAAGTTAAGGAAGCAAGTTAAGTACAAATAAAATAAATAGGGAGTTCCCATAAACTCCAACAAAAGTGTAACAATAACTAACAATGCGGAAGAAATAACGTAGAGCCTGAAAGTCAATGTACCAAAACATCTAAAGTTCAACAAGTCTAAACAAGAAGGGATGCAACCCCAGTCTAATGTACTAATCAACCTATTAGAACATAGTCTAAGTCCGGAATAATGGACATACACGAAAGAGAACTCATGGCAACCTGGAAGAATTGGCTCACCGTTGAATTCGAATGATCACTGATCTCCTAAGCGAGGTCTGTCAGTAGCTGCTTGAAGATGCCATGTACTCAACAAAAATAAGAGAAAGTGTAGTATCAGTACACAATCACAGTGTACAGGTAGGATAACGCGGCTATCCCACTAAGTTCAACATAAGTAAGTGAAGACAACATTATAATTACATGCATATATTTCGACATATACAATATTATCAACATTTACGAACAACAAACAACTTCACATTTTATATCAAATCATTGGTGCTCTCATGGAACCCAAACCAAAATAGTTAGCATACCGAAACGTGGTATCCGATCCCATATTTATGCTAGAACGTGGCAACCGATCCCATAGTTATGCCGGAACGTGGCTACCGATCCAAGTTAGTTATGACGGAACGTGGCAACCGATCCATTCAATACACCACAATAAAAATCACAAGTATATCATTAAGATCATACATTTAAGTCATGATTTCATGGCAATCATCATTCCTCTATCTCATTTACAACAAATGTGATCAATATTGCAACATTCAAATATATACAAATATGATAATGAAGCAAGAACAAACATACATCACATAATCATAGAATCACAACCATTGCCTACCTCGAAACAAGCATGAAACCCTAAGAAACTTGATCCTTCCCTTTTCAAATTCATTTCGCTTGTTCTTGGTCTACAAACAATCAATATAATACGGGAATCAATAAACAATCACTAGTTACTCGAATTACTAACAATTCTATGAACCCTAGATCAAACCCGTTATCCAAATTATCCAAATTATCCAAATTTAGGGTTGTTTCCACCATAAAATCTATAACAAAACCTTCCCCCATAAATATTCACCCATTCTATTACGTTCTACGGATCGAGAAATGGATTCGGGGAGTGAAAACTTACCTTTAGCCTCAAGAATGGTGAAAAATGAGAACGAGTCGCCTGGGGTTCGTTCCTTAGATCTAAAAGTCAAAAAGTGCACAATAAAGTTGTTTAGGGGTTTATTAACGACATTAAGTCGCGTCGAGCTCGCCACAGTGGCCACCACCCCGCTAAAGTGGCCTTGCCACAACGGCAAAAACTCCGGCCAAGGCGGCTTGCACGAACCAGTGATCTATTTTAATAATTCCAAAATCCCCATTCTACAACACACCTCTAACCCACGACGCTCAAAAAATATCTTTCACTCTAAGATCGATTCCGTGAGTTCTACTCACCCGAATTCAATTCTGTAAAGTCGTACAGATTGCTTAACGAGTTATCTAACTACTCATGTAATCAAAATCATAATTAACTCACCCGAGTGTTTCCAGATTTCCCTGCACCTTAAAAACTCTGATTTCATCCAAATCTGGACTAGGTTGGAAAAATCCAAATACTACGAAAAAGTTTTTCGGCCCCAAATATTCCCCCGTTGGCAATTTCTATAATTACGGGAATAGGTCGTTACAATAGATACCAATTTACCCATCACTCGGCTCCAAATGACAAAACTTAGGAAAATAGGTTAAGGAAGGAATGAAATAGTTCCTAAATCGACGAACAATTGGGGATACTTGTCTCGCTTGTCGCTCTCGGTTTCCCAAGTAGCTTCCTCAACTGGACGATGTTTCCATTAAACTTTCACGGACTTAATCTCCTTGGTCCTCAAATTATGCACTTATCGATCAAGAATTGCAATCAGTTCCTCTTCGTACTGGAGCTCCTTGTCTAACACAATTGAGTCCCACTTTATGCTATAATCCCCGTCACCATGATACCTCTTCAACATAGATACATGAAATTCCGGATGAACACCCGATAGATTAGGAGGTAAAGCCAATCTATACGCTACCGGTCCCACACATTCAAGAATCTCAAATGGACCAATTTATCGCAGACTTAACTTTCCTTTCTTAATAAATCTCACCACCCCTTTCATGGGTGATACCATAAGAAGAACATTCTCACCAGTTTGTAACGCCATGTCTCTTACCTTATGATCCGCATAGTTCTTCTGTCTACTCTGGGCTGCTAAAAGCTTAGCTAGAATACTCCTCACCTTATCTTGAGCATCCTTCATTAAATCAACCCCAAAAGGTTTCATATCTCCAGCCTCAAACCATCCTATGGTTGATCTACATCCCCTCTCCTATAATGCCTCAAATGGTGCCATATCAATACTGGAGTGATAACTATTATTATAGGAGAACTCACACAAAGGTATGAATTTATCCCAATGCCCTCCAAAATCAAGTACACATACCCTCAACATGTCTTCTAACACTTGAATAGTCCTCTCTAATTGTCCGTCTGTCTGTGGATGGAAGGCGGTACTAAAAGTGAGTTGTGTGCCCAGTTCATCATGCAATTTCCTCCAAAACTTGGATGTGAATTGGGTCCCACAGTTAGAGATGATAGAGATGGGCACCCCATGAAACCTCACTATCTCTTTCACATAAACTTTAGCCAATTGCTCAACATTATATACTATTCCTACCGGAATAAAATGGGTTGACTTGGTCAATCTATCAACCACTACCCAAATAGAATCAAACTTCCTCAAAGTCTTGGGAAGAGCAACAACAAAATCCATGGCTATTCTTCCCATTTCCATTCCAAATTTGGCATTCTTTGAAGTAAGCTTGCCGTCCTTTGATGTTCATACTTCGCTTGTTGACAAATTTGACACTTCGCCACCAACTCCTCTATGTCTTTCTTCATAGCTGGCCACCAATACATTCGCTTCAAATCTCTATACATCTTGTTCACACCCGGATGAATAGAATATCCCGAACCATGAGACTCTGAAAACAATTTCTCAATCAAGTCATCTACTCTAGGAACACAGATTCTCTCATTAAAATTGAGTACATCATCTGTATCAAGAGTGGCTTCTTGTGCCTTACTATTTGAAGTTTTCTTTCTAAGCTTCTCCAAATTCTCATCCTCAAATTGTTTGGCCTTGATCTTCTCAATGAATGTGGCCCTCACTTTATTGCTAGCTAACACCCCACCCCTTTCTGAGATGCCCAACTACATGAACTTAGACTCTAAGGTCTGAATTTCCTTAGCCAAAGGTCGCTTGGATACACTCAAGCAAGCTAAACTACCCATACTCATCGCTTTTCGACTCGAAACGTCTGCCACCAAATTAGCCTTCCCCGGATGGTATTGATTGGTAACATCATAATCTTTAAGCAACTCCATCCACCTTGGCTGTCTCAAATTAAGATCCTTTTGAGTGAACACATGCTGCAAACTACAATGATCAGTAAACACTTCATACTTAACACCATAGAGGTAATGCAACCAGATCTTAAAAGCAAACACTACCGCTGCCAACTCTAACTCATGTGTTGGATAATTCCTCTCATGCACCTTCAATTGACACGAGGCATAAGCTATAACATTCTTATCCTGCATCAACACAACACCCAAACCATATTGTGAAGCATCACAATAAAGAATATAATCCTTACATTTAATCGGTACTGCTAGAATGGGCGCGGTGGTCAAAAGAGTTTTGAGCTTTTGGAAGCTCTCCTCACATTTTTCAGTCCATTCAAATGGTATCTCCTTTTTGGTCAAGTTCGTCAAGTGAGTGGCAATGGAAGCAAAAGTTTTCACAAATCGACGATAATAGCTAGTGAGCCCCACAAAATTCCTAACATCAGTCACAGAACTTGGCCGAACCCAATTTCTTAACCGCCTCTATCTTTTGAGAATCTACCATTACCCCTTTTTTTGAAACTACACACCCCAAAAATGCAACCGATTTCAACCAAAATTCACACTTAGAAAATTTAGCATACAACCTTTGTTTCCCAAGAACGCCTAAAACAATACGAAGATGGTTGGCATGCTCTTCCTTACTTTTTGAATAGACCAAAATATCATCAATAAAGGCTATGACGAAAGAATCATGAAATGGCTTGAATACCCCATTCATCAAACTCATGAAAGCTGCAGGCGCATTGGTCAAACAAAATGACATAACTAGGAATTCATAGTGCCCATAGCGAGTCCTAAACGCCGTCTTGGGCACATCCTCAGACCTAATTTTCAATTGATGGTAACCGGATCTTAGATCAATCTTAGAAAAAACCGATGCATTTTGCAATTGGTCTAAAAGATCATCTATTCGAGGCAAAGGGTACTTGTTTAGAAAAGTGACCCTATTCAATTGCCAGTAATCTATATATATTCTCATACTACTATCATTTTTCTTAACAAACAAATCTGGAGGATCCCATAGGGAAGCACTAGGACGAATAAATCCCTTATCAAGAAGCTCTTGGATTTGAGACTTAAGCTCTCTTAATTTTGCTGGAGCCATACGATATGGAGGGATAAAAATGGGGTGCGTTCCAGGCTTTAAATCAATGCAAAAATATATATCTCTATCCGGAGACATACCAAGCAAGTCACTAGTAAACACTCCTCTAAATTCTGACACCACATGAATAGACCCAATGGATGGAGTCTCAATCCCAACATCCCTAATATGAGCCAAATAAGCCAAACAACCCTGCTCTATCAATTTCTTAGTCCGAATGGAGGATATGATCTTAGTTTCTTAGGCTTGTACACCCCTTCCCACTCTAATTTTCCCCTTCCCGGAATTTTTAGAGTTACAGACTTAGTATTACAATTAAGTACGACATAATAGGGGGACAACCAAGTCATACCTAAGATTATGGCTATGACTGACTCTCCAACTGGGGTAGAAACATCGATAGGGGCATTAAGTATATCACAAATCATATCAAACTCTAAGGCAAATCGCATAGATACATAAGAATAAGAAGAAACCGGATCATATAACACATTAGCCAACTGGTCACAAACAAGAATAGTACTTGTGATCACCGCGTCAGACGCCTCTGCCTCATTCTTGCCCGAAAAGGCATAACACTGAACCTATCATCTTGACGAACCACTTCCCTGCCTGGTTGCATATTACCTCTGCCTGCATTACCATTTCCTCTACCTCCACGGCCTCGTTGATTACCTCCTCGCCCACCTTGTGGACTTCCTCTACCATTATGACCATTCCCCGCGGGTACCACTGCTTTGGACTGCTGTTGCGCGGAATCTAACACACGTGGGTGGGACAATCTCTCCTCATATGCCTAGGTTCTCCACAATTGTAACAAGTATGATCAAAAGATGGTCTGCCATCCGTCGAAGGCGCGACTCCCTGGCTCTCCTGAAAATTATGAGATGGAGTTTCCGAGTAACTACCTGCGGAGGCGGGAATAGCGGACTGAATTGGCTTGGCTGCAAGCGTTGGCCTTCTGGACCCCTTGGAATAAGAACCTTGAAAGTTACCCGAGTTCTTGGCTCTTTTTGTGGTTGAAAAATGAGAGGAATCCCCTCTATTTATAGTCAACAAAATGTAGTATGAACAAGTGCTTTTGTGTGTCTTATCTGATAAGTCATGACCTTTTCGACAAGTCACAGCCCTTTGAAAAATTCACAACTTATTGAAAATGTCACAACTTATTGAAAAATCACAACCCTTTGAAAAAAGGCACAACTGATCGAAAAAGTCACAACTTATTGAAAAAGTCACAACTTAATTGGAAAAGTCACAACTTATCGAAAAAGTCACAACTCGTTGAAAAAGTCACAACTCATTGAAAAAGTCACAACTCGTTGAAAAAGTCACAACTCGTTGAAAAAGTCACAACTTATCGAAAAAGTCACAACCTAAGTTAGGGATATTATAGTAATTTAACATTCAATTAGGAGTTCATACTTTTAAGGTTATTTATATTTATATATATATATATATATATATATATATATATATAACATGAAGCAAATTATGCAATTACACTCAAAAGCATACTAAAGCATGCTCATCAATCATCTCATGAAGTCAAATAGTCAATTCATACTAAATGAACAACAACATGAGAAACGAATAAATCTTTGTAACTCATTTTTTTTTATCCCTAATCATGAATTTCTCAAGAACATGCATAACATAAGGAGATCATGGAAATTTCTAAAACACACATGACTCCAAATCATAAAACAAGCCAAAAGAAACTCTTTGTCTCAAGCTAAAATAGGAAAGAAATAAGGATATTGGGACACTCAGCCACTTTGCTATCGAAGAACATCAGTTCCCCCTTTGGAGAAAGCCCCCTACAAAAAACTCAAGTATTACTTCCTTCAAACAATACCAAAGCATAACCAAAAACTCATAATAACCTTACCGAGTTCTAAAATCAATAAAGGTCTAAAAACAATGCATCCCAATCTGACCAACTCCACTCAAGATCTCATATGAGCCTACAAAACTGGGACTAAACTTCCCAAACTCAATACATCTCTCATGGTGAGAGTTTCAAGCTAACCCATATCATGAACATCAAGAACATTCAACGACCTTGCTATCTAAGCATACCATCTCCCCCTTGGGAGTAAGCCTAAATGGACTCTTCTGAGCATCTTATTTTTCAATTCTAAGGTCGGAGCAAGTCAATTCTAAACCATGGTGAATTGTACTACTACCTTTCCTTTTATAAGAGTCTACTAATTACCACCTCTAATATTATCTAAGCACTCTACTCATAATGACCATACTTACGATCAATCTTAATAAGGTAACTAACTCTTTGAAGTTGGTCAACACCTAAACATATTTCCCTCACCTTAGCTAGGTGGTACATTCAACCCTCAAGTCAACTTTTAAGACAAAACATAATCCAAACCCAGGAAATAGACTTTTTTTCCCCTTCCACTCATGGATAGGCTCATTCAAGAACTAACCATTTGACTATACGGGTTTTACAATCACATAGAAACATAGCAATAATACTACTAATCCATCATAAGGATATCATCTAAATCTAGCATATCAAGCCTTACCTAGTCACATAGTCATAATTGGCATCACAACCAACCTTTTCTCCCTCACTTCTTGTAGCATGACCCCTTCGAGTAGTCATATCTTGAAGACCATCGGATAAGAAGAAAGACCTTATAGAGTTAAACTCTACGGCATGACTTAGAGAATGAAGAAGTGAGATTTCCTAATCATCTTATAGCCTCTCATTCATAAATGTGGCACACTTCACACTATGAACAAGACTCTACTAGACGTGGCTTATGAGACATCATCCTAGAATCATTCTAAACTTTGTGCTCTGATTACCAACTTTGTCACTACCCAGGAGTACCCCCTAGATGTGACAAGGCGTACTCAACCCCGAAAGGTCTCATACAAGCCCCTTAGCATTTCATAACATAGGATAAAAGAAATAATGCGGAATTTAAAAACTTTATCCATCAATTGAAGTCTTTTATAAAAGCAAGCGAAAGTCTAAACTTGTCTCAATTAGCCATATATACAATCTTTGAATCAAATAGGGACACAACCTTTACTACATAGTTTGAAAATGAAATACTAGAAAGAAATTAGAAATGACTCATACATCCTCGAATCAAGAGGTCTCACCACAAACTAAGAGAATAGTCGATCCAAGCTTGAACCAAAAGAAGATCGCCTTAAGAACCGGACTCTACACTTGTAGAAAAATGTAGGAAAATATGAGTTAGTGATGAGTCCATGATTTGGACTCTTTTAGGGCTTTATTTCAATAGATTTAGTGTCCTCAAATACATATTTTGTCTTAATAATTGATTAAAATCCTTGAGTTTTAGGTATTTGGAATTAGAGACAAACAATGGATACTAGTGGGCAGAAAGGAATGAAGAAATAAAGATTTGATGATCGATGATGTCATTCGGCGAATCACCAATGTCATTCGGCGAATCGCCAAATCGCTAAGATACCGCCTAAAGTTACAGAATGCCGGAGCTAAAATGGGGGCAAATTCGGTGAGAAGCAACTAAATTTAGCGAATCAGCTATCTAGTCAGCGAAGGACAACTAGGTCACCAAAAGTACTAAAGAAGATTCAAGCAAGTGCTAATGGGGAGATTGAAGGATAAATGGAAAATCGGAGAGTCACTCAGCAATCCCGACTTGGATCGCCTAAAGTTACAGTAGCTAGACCAAGAAAAAGCAAAAAATAAAAGCGAGATAAAGAACAATCGGCGAGTCGCCGATTTGTCAGCGACACCCAACTTACTTCACTGAGTAGTCATAAGCAGTGACACTTCAGACTTGTTTAAATTAGTTTTGGCTAGAGATAAAAATTCATTCAGAAAAGAAGGAATGAATTACTTAGAGAGAAAACACTACCAAAGGGTTTGGTGAGTAATTCTTAGCAAGATTTTGAGAGAAATTTTGTAAGAGAGGAGATTATCAATTGATTTTCATCTTTAATTCTCATTTTGTACCCAACTATGTGACTGATAATTGATTTTGATTCTTTCATTTTTGAGATGAGTGGCTAAAACCCTTTACTTGGGGTTTTGATCATGAAGCCAATTGTTGAATTTACTTAGTAGGTGTTTGTTATTTGCAAAGAATTGTGTTAATTTGAAGTGGGTCTAAGTTGTTTCTGTGTTTCAAAGTTAAATTGTGCGACTTCGTGTGTCAATTTCAGTGTTGTGCACTTGCGCGAGAGAGAGGTGTGGAACCAAGGTGACAATCTTAGCATCCTTAGTTGAGATTCAATAATTGGCTGATCAATACCCCAAACTTTACTCTAATATTTGATTGTTTGTGTTCAAGTGTAAATTTGGGATTGATAGGTAAAACCTAAAATTTGAGATTTGAACATTAATTGTGAAAGAATTGTTTGATTGAAGAGGTTGTCATTGTACTTTGATTATTGAATTTGAAGGAAGTACTACTCCCTGTGGGATCGACCCCAACTCATGTAGTTGGGTTATTATATTGATGAACGATCGTTGGCATTTAGTATTGGATGAAATGCCTTGATACGTTAATCAAAATGGTGCCGCTGCCGGGGAGTAGCGTTACTTAGAATTCTTTGATTGAAGATTTGACACTCTCAAATTTGTTAGCTGTAGTTGAATTAGTTTTGGCTGATTTGTGAAGGTGTTGGTTGGACTAGGTAGAAGTGAGCATGAGTGAGGAAGAGATGAATGACAGCCAATTAGGTCATCGAGATGGTATAGACAACATCGATAGTGTCTACAACCCAGCTCAATCGGGTGGAATAGTTGCAATTTGCATCCCACAAACTGATGAGCATGCAATGTTTGAAGTCACTAGCACAACCTTTCATCTTCTACAAATGCGGGGACTATATGTGAGAAACTTTACAGAGGTTTGCAGCCCTTTTTCATTCAAAAATGTGTTGCAAGAGTCAATTCGGCTGCAGTTAGTTCCACTGTCCTTAACAGGAGAAGATAATAAGTGGTTAGCTGAGTTACCAAACAATTCCATTACATCATGGGAGGAGCTGGTTATAGCATTTTACACAAGATTCTTTCTTCCATCAAGGATGATAAAACTTAGAGACGAAATTCAAAGTTTCAAGCGATGGGAGGGGGAACCCATCCATGAAACGTTGGTGAGATTCAAGAAGCTCTTACTTAAATGCCCAACTCATGGGCTACCAAATGATTTGTTACTTCAATATTTCTATCGGAGTCTCGATTCGGTTGATAAAGGAGTGGCTGATCAGTTGGTACGAGGAGGAATAATGTTACAATCATTTGAGGTAGCTTCGTTTCTTCTGGATGACATAACTAGAATAAACCAAGCGTGGTACACCAAAGAGGATCAAGTTTCTCCATTTCATTTTAGATTAATGCAAGAGAAACTTGATAAAGAGAAAGAGAGGGATGAAAACATCAAGAAGATGTTGAGCTAAGTTATACAAGAACATATGAAGGAGACATGTGGAGTGTTTAAAGTTAAGGAGGGTTCTTCTTCCGGTTACTCAAGGCCGGGGGGGAATCAAGGTTGGAACTCCAAGATATATGAGGAGGGTTTCCACCCATGCTTTCTAGAGCGAGGCGGAATCAAGGTTGGAACTATCATAAGGGAGAAGAACAAAGGAGATACTATCAAGATTGGGCCGAGCAAAATGATTATTGGAGAAGGGAAGATTATTACGAGGAAAACCATACTCACTCAAGTGAAAGCCCAAAATCAAAAGATAATGCGAGCAGTCCACGGGTGCATGACTTGTTGTCACACATACTTGACAAAGTTGAAGGTTCTGATGATTTGTTGAAAGGGATGAAAGATGACTTTTCATCATTGAACAATAAAGTGAACTCTCATGCCAACGCCATCAAGACACTTGAAGGCCAACTGAGCTTATTATCAGCTCAGTTGAAACCAAAGATAACAATAGAAGATGACGATAGAGGGCTGGTTGTGGTTACTCGAAGCGGAAAGGTAGCAATAGGTAATGTGATGGGAAATGAAGATGCTCAAAAGCATGAAGAAGGTGAAGGCATGGAGGAACAAGAGTTGCTCATTCATCAAAACCTTGCCAAAGAACCATAAAAAAAAATGGAACAACAGGTTCAAATTCCAAAAGTCATGCAACCTTTACCCAAAATACCTCCACCATTTCCTCAACGTTTAAAGAAGAAAAATGAAGATGAGAAGTTCAAGAAATTCTTGTCAGTATTCAAGACACTATCAATCAACCTTCCCCTTGTGGAAGCATTGTTGGAAATGTCGGGATACGCCAAGTTCATGAAAGAGTTGGTCACGAAGAAGAGAAGTTTGGATTTTGAGACAATTGAAGTTTCCCATAATTGCAGTGTAATTATGACTAAGGAGATAATAAAAAAAAGGGAAGATCCCGGGGCATTCACCATTCCGTGCACCATAGGCATGCTCCAATTCGCTAAAGCTTTATGTGACTTGGGAGCAAGCATCAACTTAATGCCCTATGCGATATACAAACAAATTGGATTGGGTGAACCGAAAGCAACCACAATGAGATTATTGATGGCAGACCATTCAATCAAATACGACGTAGGGATACTTTATGACATCTTGGTGAAGGTCGATCGGTTCATTTTTTCGGCTTATTGTGTTATTTTAGATTGTGAAATAGGTGCTGAAATTCCCATTATTTTGGGAAGGCCATTCTTAGCAACTGGGAGAGCATTGGTGGATGTTGAAAGTGGAGAATTGAGGTTTCGGGTGAAGAAGATGAGGTAGCTTTCAAGATTTGCAAATCCATGAAACACCCAAGTGACATTCATGTGGTGTCTATTGATGATATCATCGATGAGGCGGTAGCTAGTGTAAGCCAATTGATGTGCATGAATGAACCCCTTGAAGCCATACTCTCTAATTATGATGAATCTGAAATTCAGGGCTATGAGGAGGTAGTAGCTACTTTGATAGGTTTAGGACGGTATTCAAAGACTCCAGTCAAGTTGGATATTGAGCTAAAAAATAGATAGAGTCCTCTTGCAAAGCCATCAACAGAAGAACCACCTAATCTAAAATTGAAGGCACTTCCCTCTCATATCCAATATGCTTTCCTGGGGGCAAATAACACTTTACCGGTGATCATTGCAGCTGACTTGCTTGAATGGCAGGTGAAATTACTCCTTGAACTGTTGCTAAAACATATAAAAGCTATAAGATAGACCATCACTGATATAGTGGGCATCCCTCCCGGTATTTATACTCATAAAATCCAGCTTGATAATAAGTGTAAGCCTAGTATTGAGCATCAACGGAGTTTGAACCCACCAATGCAAGAAGTGGTAAAAAAAGAGATTATCAGGTGGTTGGACGCAAGTCTGATCTACCCCATTGCGGATAGCAAATGGGTAAGTCCGATGCAATGTGTACCGAAGAAGGGAGGTATCACTGTAGTTCCAAGTGAAAAGGCGGAGCTTGTGCCGACTAGACCGGTGACCGGGTAGAGAGTATGCATGGATTATCGAAAGTTAAATTCGTGGACTAGAAAAAATCACTTTCCTATGTCGTTCATGGATCAAATATTTGACCTGCTATTAGAGAGGGGTTGGTACTGCTCTTTAGATGGGTATTCCGGTTACAACCAAATCTCCATCGCACCGAAAGACCAAGAGAAAACCACCTTCACATGTCCATATGGAACTTTTTCCTTTAAAAGGATGCCCTTCGTGTTACAATGCTCCGGCGATCTTCCAACGTTGCATGCTATCAATTTTTGCCGACATGGTAGAAGATTCAATGGAGGTATTTATGGATGACTTCTCAGTTGTGGGTGATACCTTTGAGACATGCTTAGTACACTTAGGACAAGTTCTCCGAAGATGTGTGGAAACGAACTTGGTCCTCAACTGGGAAAAGTATCACTTCATGGTTAAAGAAGGAATAGTACTTGGTCACAAGGTGTCGCAAAAAAGGCTGGAGGTTGATAGAGCAAAGGTTGAAGTAATAGAGAAATTGCCACCACCAATTTTGGTAAAGGGGGTTCATAGTTTCTTAGGGCATGCCGGTTTCTACCAGAGGTTCATCAAAGACTTCTCAAAGATTGCACATCCTTTATGCAAACTCTTAGAGAAAGAGGTGAAATTCCATTTTGATGATGCTTGTATGGTGGCTTTCCAGTGTTTGAAGGAAAAATTAGTATCGACCCCAGTCATTATCAGTCCTGATTGGTCAGAATCTTTCGAAGTAATGTGGATGCAAGTGGAATGGCATTGGGTGTTGTGCTGGGGCAGAAACGAAATAACCTTTTTCACCCAATTATTACGCAAGCAAGACTCTAAACAGTGCTCAGCGTAATTATATCGTGACTGAACAAGAGCTGTTTGTGGTAGTCTATGCATTTGAGAAATTTCGGATGTATTTGTCAGGCACTAAAGTAATTGTTCACATTAATCATGCTTCACTCTGTTATCTAATGGCAAAGAAGGATGTCAAACCAAGGTTGATAAGGTGGGTGCTCCTATTGCAAGAATTTGACTTTGAGGTCAAGGATAGAAGAGGATGCGAAAATCAAGTGGCGGACCACTTATCCAGGTTGGAGGGAAAAGAGAATGATGTGCCTTAGATTGACATAGACGATTTCTACCCTGATGAACAAGTGTTTGCAATAACTCTCAAACAAACTCCTTGGTATGCAGATTTCGCCAATTACATAGTGTGCGAATTAATGCTAGATGAGCTGAACTTCTACCAACAAAAGAGGTTCATGTTAGACGTTAAAAGGTACTTTTGGGATGAACCATACTTGTTTCGAGAGTGTGCGGATCATATCATCAGACGATGTGTTCCAAAAGAAGAGGCAGTGGAAATTCTCCATGCTTATCATGCTTCACCGGTTGGGGGCAATCATAGCGGTGTGCATAGAGCCGATAAAATCTTCCAAAGTGGATACTACTGGCCATCTCTCTACACAAATGTGCATGAATTTGTGAAGAAATGCACCCAATGTCAGAAGCAAGGTGGAGTATCTAAAAGACAGGAGTTACCCCTTACTCCCATTCTAGAAGTCGAGCTATTTGATGTTTGGGGAATCAATTTAATGGGACCATTTGTGAGTTTCTTTGGTAATAAGTATATCTTGGTGGAAGTAGATTATGTATCTAAATGGGTAGAAGTTGTTGCACTTCCAAACAATGAAGGGAGAAGTGTGGTTCAATTTCTGAAATGCTACATCTTTGCTAGATTCGGTACTTCTCGAGCTAATATCAGTGATGATCGTTCCCATTATTGCAATAAATGGTTCTCAGTTGCATTGAGCAAGTATGCGGTGAAACACAAAGTAGCAATTCCATATCCTCCCCAAACAAGCAGTCAAGTTGAAGTATCAAACCGAGAAATCAAGAGCATCCTGGCAAAGACATTGAATGCTAATAGGACTGATTGGCCCCAAAATCTTGATAACGCACTATGGGCGTATCACACCGCATACAAACTCCAATTGGTATGTCTCCGTATCAGTTAGTTTTTGGGAAGTATTGTCATTTACCAATCGAGCTAGAACACAAAGCAATGTGGGCATTGAAAGCTCTAAATTTGAACTGGACAAAAGCCTCAAGTCCAAATGGTCAGGACCATTTAGAGTGACAAGACTATTCACCAATGGTGCAATAGAAGTTGAGGGTCAAGAGGGACCTATATTTAAGGTGAATGGGCAACACTTAAAATTATACATTGGAGAATGCCAGGAGATTTTCTTGATTGAGGTGATGTACCTGGAAGATGCTTGAGAGCATTTCCACGTCGTGCCACGACGTTAAATAAGGCGCTTCTTGAGAGGCAACCCAAGTGTTAATGTTTTAAATAATGTGTGTTGATTTTGCAGGAATGGAATCATGAGTGAGACAAAAGTATTCTTGGCGAGTCGCCGAACCATTTCGACGAGCACGATTTGGTTCGCCTTATGGATCTCAATAATGAGACTGAGACTCTGAAACATTCGGCGGGACACCTTCACCTGTCGGCATATCATCGATGTGTTTTGGCGACCCGACTTTCCTCACCCTTTCTAATAAACGCGGACAGCATCCCTCAAGGATCGATCGACGATGCTCTAAATTCATTATGCAGATCGCCGATCTGTTCGGTGATCCCCTACTTCTTTGCCGATCTGCCTTCTATGGGAGTGCAACTTACTAGAACTAAGGGTGATCTAAAGAACATTAGGCGCATCACCGAAGCATTCAGCGACCGTTTCACTCCCTCGCCAACTGGGCATTTAGTGAAGATTCCTCATTACCCTACTCTACTTGTTTACACACTAGATTGTTTTATTTCTTGTCAGTTTTTATTTATTATTCCTATTTTGTTTTATTTGTGGTAAATGCCCATTCTCTACCAACATTGGGGATAATGTAGACTGCTTTTGGTGGGGGTGTGAAGATTACTCAGTGTCCTCAACGAACCTACTTCTCGTTTCGACACCCCTTGTTTGTGTAGAATGTGGATGTTCTTGTGCAAATTTGAGTATCGGTTTGATCAATACTGATGACTTGAATAGTGCTCTTAATCAAACAAAAATGAATGTATGGCTACGACGAGGCCAATTGAAGTTGCATAGACAATATGTGAACTCTTTGCATCTCGTTGTGACTAGCCAAGTATCGAATGGAGTCTCTTGTAATGAATATTGCACACTAGCGAAAGTGTGGAGTCTTGTTTGACATTGGTGTTAGTGCCTTGTGTGATAAGCTTACCGTGAACCATGTGTGATGACACCTAGAATTTTCCCCGTTGGTCCGATTGACTAAGTGATGCAACTTCTTGAGATGATCTTAGGCAACTTTAAAGAGTGTGAATCAATTTGAAATTGTACCTCTTTTGTGGCTTACCTTGTGAGTGTGTGAACCTCTTTTGAACACCCTTTAAGCCTTACCCTTTTCTTGGAAGAAACATGATAACATTGTGACCTTTTATTAATCCATTACCCATAATCCTCATGATTTGTGGTTTGTTTGAATAGCCAACTTAGGCCAAAAGCCTAAGCTGGGGGTGTGATAAAAAGAAAAGGTACATCAAGAAAATGCAAAGAAGTCCCTTTTGCCCATGTTTTAAGTAAAATGGAACCCATCCATACAAAAAAAGATTGAAAAAGAAAAAGAAAGAAAAAGTTGTGGAGTAATGTTGTGAAAATACAAAGAAAATGGTGTTTCCAACAGTCCAAGGAGGATGAATAAGAGGTGACTTTTGAGCTTGAATGAAAATGATGAAGAAAAGGAAAGAAAGTGTTGTTCACATCACATTTTATGAGGGTTTCAGCTTATATGCCTAAATGACCATACCATTACACTCATCCCTATTACAAGCCTTAAAAAGACCCTTTTTTTTTAATCTTGAATGAGCTGAAGCAAAAGTCGATTGGAAAATAAGGGCAAACCTATGGGTGAAATCATGCATTGTATTTATGTTTGTGAGTGTGACTGTTGATCTTGATTCTAGAACTTTAAATGACTGAACCATTGAGCGAATATGGAATCATTCTTTGTGTGATGGCATCTGGATACCTTTGTTGAGCTTGAACTTCCATTTGAAGCAAGTATAGTGAGCTTGAGATTCTTTGGTAATGGTGAGTAACAACTTGAATCTTTGAGTGCACAATTGATCCTTGCACGAGTAAGTTGAGTCTTTTTGTGTGCATTCATGCTTGAGTCTTGTGTAGTACTGTTTGAGACATCCTTTGTGAACTGTTGAACTTGAATTTTACTTTAGGACAAACAAAAGTTTAATTTGGGGTGTTGATGAGTCCACGATTTGGACTCTTTTAAGGCTTTATTTCGATAGATTTAGTGTCCGCAAATGCATATTTTGTCTTAATAACTAATGAAAATCCTTGAGTTTCAAGTATTTGGAGTTAGAGACAAAGCATGGATACTAGTGGGCAGAAAGGAACAAAGAAAGCTAAAGAAGTGAAGAAATGAAGACCTGATGATTGATGATGTCATTCAACGAATCGGCAAATTGCCAAGTCATATGGCGAATTGCCAAGATACCGCCTAAAGTTACAGAATGCCGGAGCAAAAATGGGGGAAACTTCGGTGAAAAGTAACTAAATTTGGCATATCGCCAATCTAGTTGGCGAAGGACAACCAGCTCGCCAAAAGTACTAAAGAAGATTCAAGCAAGTGCTGATGGGAGAGATGGAAGGATAAAGGCGAATCACGGAGTCATTCGGCTATCCCAACTTGGATCGCCTAAAGTTACAGTATCCAGACCAAGAAAAAGCAAAAAATGAAGGCGAGATAAAGAACAATCGGCTAGTCGCCGATCTGTCAGCGACACCCGACTTACTTCGTCGAGTAGTCATAAGCAGTGACACTTCAGACTTGTTTAAATTAGTTTTGGCTAGAGAGAGAAATTCATTCAGAAAAAAAGAAAGGAATTACTTAGAGAGAAAACACAACCAAAGCGTTTGGTGAGTAATTCTTAGCAAGATTTTGAGAGAAATTTTGTAAGAGAGGATATTATCAATTGATTTTCATCTTTAATTCTCATTTTGTACCCAACTATGGGAGTGATAATTGATTTTGATTTTTTCATTTTTGAGATGAGTGGCTAAAACCCTTTACTTGGGGTTTTGATCATGAAGCCAATTGTTGAATTTACTTGGTGGGTGTTTGTTATTTGCAAAGAATGGTGTTAATTTGAAGTGGGTCTAAGTTGTTGCTGTGTTTCAAAGTTGAATTGTGCGACTTCGTGTGTCAATTTCAATGTTGTGCACTTTCTCGAGAGAGAGGTGTGGAACCAAGTGACAATCTTAGCATCCTTAGTAGTAGGTTTCCTTGGTTTCAGCTCGAGAGAGTGAAACAAGTGATCTATCCTTTGTATTCAGCTCGAAAGAGTGGATTTGATGGGGGTAAAGAGCTGGACTTCTTTCGATTGGTGTTGAAGTTCAAGAGAATTCAACATAGAAAAGGTAATTGTTCGAGAGAAAGTTACTTTATATGTGGTTCATCCTACCCACAACAAATTAACCCATTATGAGCAGTAACGTTTATCTACTTCGTTGAGATTCTATAATTGGCTAATCAATTCCCCAAGCTTTACTCTAATATTTGATTGTTTGTATTCAAGTGTAAGTTTGGGATTGATATGTAAAACCTGAAATTTGAGATTTGAACATTAATTGTGCAAGAATTGTTTGATTGAAGAGGTTGTCATTGTACTTTGATTATTGAATTTGAAGGAAGTACTACTCCCTGTGGGATCGACCCCAACTCACGTAGTTGGGTTATTATACTGATGAACGATCGCTGGCATTTAGTATTAGATGAAATGTCTTGATATGTTAGTCAGTTAGTACAAAAATGCATTAAGTATGATAGCCATGCATAAAAACCTTGAAAACATGCTAAAAAGGACATTCTAGTTTAAAACCATGCACTTCACCAAGTTTGGAAATCATCATGAACTTTAGTATAAAAGCATAAGTCATAAGCATATTCAACATATAGATCATCATAGCATAATAGAACCATCTCATAAGTAACCCTAAATTATACTTGTGCAATGCATAGATAAGATCCCATAATCCCATCTATACTAAGTACCAGTTTTAGGCCACCATAATCATACTTACCACTTTTTGATCTCATACTTTGTTCATACTCATAGACAAGGAACCATTTATATTTAATAAGTCATATCAAGGAAAGCAACTCATAGCAACAATCCACATTAAGCATACTTCATTTCATAACATAAAAGGAACACACCATAACTACTCTCAACGTCTTCTTGTGCAATGCATGGTGAAGTCCCATACCCCCACCCACACTATGTAGTGCATTCTTGAGAAGCCATATTTCATAATCATTCATTATGGGGGGTAAACTTTAACCGACATAGACCATGTGAGAAAATCATGGAATCCGGTGTTACCCACACCGAAAAATGTGTCCTACTTGCCTAAGGCTGAACCATTAACTTAGCTTAGGTGGATCTACTAGCTAAAGACCTATGAGGGCACATAGTTATGGTATATGGATATTGCTATTAGATACCCCACATCAACTCATGTATAGGCATCAATATCAAGAGATTGCTACTAGAAACCCCGCCTCAACTCACGTATGAGTTTCCATCTTAATCTATATCCACTCGGTGATTAGCATTATTCCCCGCGGAGTCCTTAACATTTCATTACTTGCATTCATTATTATGGGAGAAATGGGATATAAAGATTTTATGAGTATGAGCTTTGGACTCGTTTAGGGATTTGTTTTGATAGATTTTGTGTCCTCAAAAGCTTAATTTGTGCCATAAACTGATGATAAATTCTTGATTTTCAAGTACATGGATTGAGGACCAAAGAAAGGACACCAACATGCAAAAAGGAACAAAACAACTGAAGAAATGAAGAAAGGCAAGCCTGGTGATCGCCAAGGGCATTTGGCGAATCGCCGAGTGGCTATCAGACTGCCTAAAGTTCCATTGTGCTAAGCCCTGAAGGAAAGAACCAATTCGGTGACGAAAAGGAGCACTCGGTGGATCAACGAGTAGTTCTTCAAAGCCAAGATAGATCTCCTAAAGTTGCATACCTTAAGAATACTGAATATCAAGGCGAAAAGGCGATGAAAGAGATCAAAGGGTGGCTCGCCGAGTGGTTCGGAGAGTGATGAGTCCACAAATTGGACTCATTTAGGGATTTATTTTGATAGGAATAGTGTCCTCAAATGCTTAGTTTGTCTCAATATCTGATGAAAACTCTTAAATTTCAGGTATTTGAAGTTTTAGTGGAAGCATGGACACTTAGGCACAAAAAGGAACAAAAAGGCTGAAAAGAACGAAGAAGTTGAAGCCTGAGCATCTCCAATCACCCTTGGTGATTCACCGAAGGGATGCACTTCACCCTTTGTTCTAGTACGCAAAGCCTTAAAGGAGCAGGATCAAAAAGGCGATGAAAGGAGCAGTCGGCATTTCATCGAATAATTCTGTGAAGTAGTACTAGGTCGCCCAATGACACAGAGCACGATGATGCTGAAGGCTAGTGCAACACTCTGACGAACTACACCAAAGGGCGAATCATCGAGTTAATCGACGATTCCGACTAACCTCACCGAAAGATCCACCAACACTATTTTCCGAAGTCTGTAAATACTATACTTGTTATTAATTTTTAGGAGTCGAACATTTTATTTTAATTTCCAGAATAGAATAGTGCTTTTTGGGATATTTTCTCTCAATTTTGGAGAGGGATTTTGGGAGACTTGGAGAAAGAAGGATTTCATCTTCCCCAAGTTGGAAATGGGTCTTCTTCATTCTTCTTCCTTTGCTTAAATCAAAGTTTAATTCCTTATACCCATTTAATTTTAGTATCATTTTAGGTGTATTTTGTTATTTCTTTATGTGTGGCTAAAAACTCTCATTCTTGGGTTGTGATTTAGCAAATATGTGTTGATATTGTTGTTGGGTCTTGCTTGCTGATAGGATAGATGTATTTTAGTGGTGATATCACCTAGTGGTTGTGGTTTAATTTAATGGATTTATAGTTGCAAATACAAAACCACCCATGTGTTTTCGGCTTGCTCGAGAGGGAGGTCGCGAAACCAAGACCGCTATATTGATGGCCTAAGGAGTAAGTCAACATAAGGTTCAGCCCGAGAGGGTGAGCCCTAGTCCCATATCCTAACACTCAGCGAGAGAGAGTGACTGGGGTAAGGCGTAGGCTGGTCTTCATGCGGCAAATGAGTGTTCGAGATGGAACTTATTTACATCTAAAGCTTAGCCTAATCACTATTATCTTGCAAATTTCCTATCAAAAGCATGTACCCAACAATTTATCTCAACTTCTATTGAGGTCACATCCGAAGAACCTTTCCCCATACTTGATTTTCTTGTTAATTTTT
>NW_006239494.1:68723-102126 GCF_000226075.1 Solanum tuberosum | reverse complement strand
TTTACAATATTTTTAATCGTTAATGTCTTTTAAAAAAAGAAAGGAACTAAATTTTATTTTTCTACTAATTCTCAAAACCACTCCCTTGGGACACGACCCCAACTCTTGGTTAGGTTACTATATTATCGACAATCGTAGACACTCGTACTGTAGGTTAGTGTCATTGGTCACTATAAGCATCAAAATGGTGCCGTTGCTGGGGAGTGGTGTAGTTTGAGAAGTTTTAGTTTAATAGAGTTTCTGTTTTTATTATTGGTAGTTTACTAATTTAATTTTTAGTTTTGTTCTGTTGATTGTGTAAACATTTCAGAAAGCATGAGTGCTAGCGGTAGTAACGGGAACCAAGTGGGCCATCAGGACGCAATTGGCAACCTCAACGATGTCCAAGAGCCCAACATCAATGATCCACATCTCATGGGAGGTGTTGGAGCCATCCGTCTACCTCCAACAGAGGGAAATGTAGTGTTCCACATAATAAGCACCATGTTGCAACTTTTGCAACTAAGGGGACTCTTCAGTGGATTAGCACATGAGGACCCACATGAGCATCTTCAAAACTTCGTAGATGTGCGTGGACCTTTGTCATTCAAGAACATCTCTCAGGAATCAGTTCGATTAAGACTATTCCCATTCTCATTGATGGAGGAAGCGTGCAAGTGCCACGTAACTCGATCACTTCGTGGAGGAGTTGGTCACCGCATGTAATGTGCGATTCTTCCCTTCCTCAAAGATGATGACTATCCGGGATATCATCCAAAGCTTTAGGCATCTGAATGGAGAGCGTCTACACGAAACTTGGCTCCGATTTAAGAAATTGGTGCTACAATGCCCAACCCATGGTCTACCTGATAATGTGCTCCTTCAATACTTTTACCGGAGTCTAAACTCGGTAAACAAAAGTGTAGCTGACCAACTATTACCCGAAGGATTAATGCAGCAACCATATGCAGTAGCAGCTCAACTTCTCGATGGCATGACAACCATCAACAGGGCGTGGTACACCCGCGAATATCAGGTCTCACCGGTCACATTTCAGTTATCCAAGGAGCAGGTTGAGAAAGATAATGAGAGAGACCAAAACATGGCCAAGATCATGAGGAGATGAAATTTGAAGCCATGTATGATGAGAAAGTAAATTTTCTAGCTAACCAAGACGGGGGCTGTCGTTCAAACTACCCAAGGCAAGGTGGTAATCAAGGATGGGTTAGAGACGAAGGCTAGAAGGATCGAGATTGTGAATGGAAGGATCGTAAGCCAAATTGGAAAGATGCGGAGAAGGATAGATATGTGCCCCCCTCCCACGAGCGTCAGAAGCCCAAGGATTCAGAAGGTGGTAGGTCTGAGGATATGCTCTCGCGTATCCTAAACAAAGTTGAAGGGAGACAAAATGTTGAAAGGCATGAAAGAAGACGTGTCTACCCCAGCCAGACTGTCACCTCTCATTCAGTTTCATAGAGATCCAAATGGGTCATATCTCATCTTATCTCAATCCAAGAAAACAAGGGGGTTTACCTAGTGATACTATGGCTAACCCCAAGAGTGAGGTTTGAAGGTGACTTACGTCCTGCCACGATGTTAACTAAGGTGCTGTTTGGGAGGCAACCCAAACCCTTTAAGTATTTCCTAATTACTAGTAGAATAATGGTGTGTTGTTAGTACAGGTTAAAGTAAGGGAGGTGATTGAAATAGTATATAGAGGCAAGCAACAAGTCCAGTTGGCGGATTGCCGACAAGATCGGCGAACACGATTCTTTCCGCCGTCTGACTCAAGGCATTGTCAGCTTGGATCCTGTAAAACTGGATGGTCTGAAGAAAATTAGTGGCGCATCGCCGACCATGTCGGCGATCTCGATGAAAATCATCTATTAGAATCCTCACATGAGCTGCAGAGCCTATTACAGTTGGCGAAGAAACTAGACACTTGGCGGTTCGCCGAGTGAATGGGTGAACTTGACTAACATCACCAAATGAGCGGGAATTGGATGGTTTTACAAACTACATGTTTAAAAGTTCTATTTCATTCACTTTCTCTCCCTACTTCGTCCTATCAACCTCACACCCGCACTCTAGCCTTTTATTTCTTGCATTTAAAGTATTTTAAGTGTCAAAATGTGCACAGATTTGGATCGTATTGCTGCCTAGCACGTCAGTACAATCTAATTCAGCACCAAGGTTGATAATCGAACCCCTCAGTTATTTTATCAAAATTTGTACTCATTTGCATGGTGATTGATAGTATAAAATCTCTGCTGAGTCTTTGAGTTGCTGGGATTGCATGTATTATGGATTATGATTGAGTAGCTTTCACGTGATTTGAGGGACTCCCATTCGACTGTGCTTTGAGTTGAAAAATCTTTTTTACGTGGGTGAAAATGTGAAACTTCTAGGGGTTATCATTGAAATTGCGTCATTTGAGCCTAAATTGCATTATCTAGGTTGCGGGGTGAAATTTGAAAGAAATGGGTTGAAAATAGACACGTTTGGCTGTTCGGCGAGATGAACAAACTCGCCGAATTGCTCGGTGGTTTGCCTAACTTCTCTATTCTGCCTTTAACTGAATGCCACATGCACTAATCGATCTATAACTTTTGGCGGTGAGCTTAATGTCGCTAAGCTCACTCAGCGACTCGCCGAAAAACTCCTTATTCTCCCTTTGCCTGCACCCTTGCACCTTCTGTGCATCATTTTCAGCGAATGGCCTAAGTGAATGAGTACTTCGCCAACTGGTTTGGTGAAGCTATTCTACACCCAGAATTCCCCTACCCCTGCTTAAAATATTGTCTAACTTTCCTCGAAGTCTTTTGCAGAAATGGCTAGACCAAAAGTTGTGGGAAGGGACATGCCACCCCGATATGTAAGAGCACGAGAGTTTAAAAGAGATAAAAAGAAAGCAGAGCTAGCCAGACAAAGGAAATGTACCAAGGAAGCCAGGGCAAAGAGATGAATTCCCATCGACCCTAATGTGCCTCCATGGGCTCAAAGTTCAGTTAATGAAATATGGGCCTTCAGAGCAGTTCATGAGATAGATCAGATGATTGCAGCTAATCTTGTTGCAGAGGCCAAGGCAGAGGCAAACAATGAGGACCAAAACAACAATACTCCGGGAACCACTGTTTCACCTCAGGGAGATGCTCTGGGTACTGATGCCCAAACAGATTAAGCGACCCATTAGCCAGGATCCCCTCTTTGCCTCCCTTTCTAACCTTTGCTATCTTCAAAATCTTGGTTAATTTTATTTGCATTTGAGGGATAATGAATTTTTTTTGTGGTGGGGTGAGGCCCATCTTGTTTTGCTTGTTTCGGATACTTGTGTTTTGGTGTACATTTGGTTTGTCTGTTCTTAATTGTGTTTTTAAAACTACTTTGCGATTGTTTGAGTTTGTGGCTCCGTTTTTTTTTATTTGCAGAATGATTTTGACCCTTCCGAAATTTTTTGAATTTTTTGCACATTTTTGCCACCCCTCGTGAATTGATGTGGCTGTTCTTTTGCAAAAATTTTGAGTCCCGATTTCGATTAATATCGAGGACTTGAATAGTGCTCTCAATCGAACGAACATGAATGTACGGCTACGATGAAGCCAAATGAAGTTGCATAGACAATATGTGAACTCTTTGCATCTCATTGTGATTAGCCATTTATCAAATTGATTCTCTTGTAATGACCGTTGCACACTAGCGAAAGTGTGTGGTCTTGTTTGACTTAAGTGTCGATGTCTTGTGTGATTAGCTTGCCTTGAACCTTGCATGAATAAACCTAGAATTTGCCCTGTTAGTCTGATTGATTTTGAAAGGTGTGCTCTGGAAATGATCTTAGGCAACTTCAAAGAGTGTGAGCCAAATTTGACATATACATCTTTTGTGGCCTACCCGTGAGCGTGTGAAATTCTTTTGAACACCGTTTGAGCCTTGCATTTCTTTGAAAGAATCTTGATGAACCCTAGACCTTACTTGACCCACTACCTATAATCCTCTTGATTTGTGGTTTAGCGAATAGCCAACTTAGGCCAAAATCCTAAGTTGGGGGTGTGGTAAAAGGAAAAGGAGAAGTCAAAAAGTGCAAGAAAAGTCCCCCTTAACCCCTGGTGTTGCAGAACAATGGAAACTGTTCGAAAAAAACCATATTTGTGGAATAAAGTACCTAGGAAATCGGGCTTCCAAGCAATCCATGGATGACTTAGAAGCACTAGAAAAAGAATTGATAAAGGAAAAGAAAGGAATGCCTTGAGAATACCACATCTCACGAGGAAAAAGTCACTGAGCCTAAATGACCATACATTTGCACTCATCCCCATTACAAGCCTTAGAAAGACCTTTTTGATCTTGAGCAAGCCGAATCAAAAATCGATTGGAAAATAACGGCCAACCTATGGGTAAAAACATGCATTGTGTTCTTCTTTTTGAGTGTGAGCGTTGCATCTGATTCCTGATCTTGAATTGATTAACCTCTGTGTGTGAATATGGAATCATTCTTGATGTGAAGGCATTTAGATACTTCTTGTTAAGCTTGATTGCACAGGTAGAAAGTATTGCGAGCATTAGAATCTTTGGTAATGGTGTGTCACAACTTGAATATTTGAGTACACAATTGATCCTTCCATAAGTAAACTGAGTCTGGTTGTGTGCATTGATGATTTAGTCTTGTGTAGCACTATTTGAGAAACCTTGTTGAATGGCTGAACTTGAGTTGGGGGTGTTGATGAGTCCTCAAATTGGACTCATTTAGGGATTTATTTTGATATCCTTGCATGAGTAAATTTGAGTTTGGTTGTGTACATTCATGATTTAGTCTTGTGTGGCACTATTTGAGACACCTTGTTGAACGGCTGAACTTGAGTTTGCTTGAGGACAAGAAAAATTTTAAGTTGGGGGGGGGGACGGGGGGTTGATGAGTCCACAAATTGGACTCATTTAGGGCTTTATTTTGATAGGAATAGTGTCCTCAAATGCTTAGTTTGTCTCAATATCTAATGAAAACTCTTAAGTTTCAGGTATTTTAAGTTTTAGTGGAAACATGGACATTTAGGCTAAAAAAGGAACACAAAGGCTGAAAAGAACGAAGAAGCTGAAGCTTGAGCATCGCCAATCACGCTTGGCGATTCGCCGAAGGGACACACTCTGCCCTTTGTTCCGGTACGCGAAGCCTTGAAGGAGCAGAATAAAAAAGGCAATGAAAGGAGCAGTCATTGTTTCATCGAATAATTTCGTGAAATAGTACTAGGTCCCCCAATGACACAGAGCACAACGATGTTGAAGGCTAGTGCAAGACAGCGACGAACTACACCAAAGGGTGAATCACCGAGTTAATCGGCGATTCCGACTAACTTCGCTGAAAGATCCGCCAACACTATTTTTTGAAGTCTATAAATACTAAACTTGTTACCTAAAAAAAGGAGTCAGCCCAACATGGGCAATAATAAACAGACCAAAGATTTACGCAGTCCTTGTGTGCTTGCTTTGTTAAGCTTATGTTTTCCCAGCCGACTCGCACATGACTTTTTAAGAGTCAAACATTTTATTTTAATTTCCAGAATAGAATAGTACTTTTTGGGATATTTTCTCTCAAGTTTGGAGAGGGTTTCTGGGAGACTTGAAGAAAGAAAGATTTCATCTTTCCCAAGTTAGAAGTGAGTCTTCTCCATTCTTCTTCCTTTGCTTAAATCAAGGTTTAATTTCTTATACCCATTTGATTTTAGTATCATTTTATGTGTATTTTGTTGTTTCTTGATGTGTGGCTAAAAACTCTCATTCTTGGGGTGTGATTTAGCAAATATGTGTTGATATTGTTGTTGGGTCTTGCTTGCTGATAGGATAGCTGTATTTTAATGGTGATTTCACCTAGTGGTTATGGTTTAATTTAATGGGTTTGTAGTTGCAAATACAAAACCACCCATGTGTTTTTGGCTTGCCCGAGAGGGAGGTTGCGAAACCAAGACCGCTAGACTAATGGCCTAAGGAGTGGGTCGACATGAGATTCAGCCCGAGAAGGTGAGCCTTAGTCCAATATCCTAACACTCAGCTCGAGATAGTGAGTGGGGTAAGACATAGGTTGGCCTTCATGCGGAAAATGGGTGTCCGAGAGGAACGAATTTGAAACGGGGTAAGTTGCCCTACATGGAACTTATTTCCATCTAAAGCTTAGCCTAATCACTATTAACTTGCAAATTTCCTATCGAAAATATGTACCCAACGATTTATCTCAACTTGTATTGCGGTCACACCCCAAGAACTTGTCCCTATACTTGATCTTCTTATTATTTTTATTGTTTTTTTACTACTTGTGACAAAACCCCCATTTGATATTTGACACCTTTGTGTCACCCCTTTTAATTTACAATATTTTTAATCCTTAATATCTTTAGCTACGACTAGTTTTGAACTAAATTTTATTTTTCTACTAATTCTCAAAACCACTCCCTTGGGAAACGACCCCAACCCTTGGTTGGGTTACTACATTATCGACGATCGTAGACACTTGTACTGTAGGTTAGTGTCGTTGGTCACGATAAACATCAGCGATCCCAACTTACTTCGCCGAGTGGCCCTTTGTGGCTTATGCTTGGAGACTATAAATTACATTTTGAACATTAATTTAGTATTGAATTTTATCTTGGACATAAAATTTGCAATACATTTTAGTCTTGAACAATTTTCTAAGGAGATTTGAGGGGTTTGAGACTAAATTTGTAGATTTTGCAAGTGGGTTTCGAATTTTCTTCGAATTGGAGCATTGTAAATCTTGAATTCCTCTTACCCAATTGATGGCTAATCGATTGGTAACAATTTTTATCCTTTTATGATGTTCGACTAAAACCACAATTCTTGGGGTGTGACCATGTGATTATGGGCTAAATTAGTTTTTGGGAATTGCTAATTACTAGTTTAAATGCTATTTAGAAGTGAGTTTAATCATTAATCGTGATTTAATTTAAGAATTGTAGTTGCAAATGTAGTTCTATATTTGTGTTCTTGGCTTGCTCGAGAGAGAGGTTTTAGAACTAAGATTATTGATTGATGGTTTGTGGGTATTGGATTGATCTGGGTTTAGCTCGAGAGAGTGAATCCTAAACCCAATCCCACACATTTAGCTTGACAGAGTGAATGAATTAAGGTGTGGGCTGATCTTCATTGTCGTGCTTGTTAATGTTCGAAAGAAATCACATGATTCAGAGTAGTTGTTCGAGAGAAAACTATCTCCCTTATAGTCTAGCCTATTCATTGATATTTAGCGATTTACTAGTAGTTGCAATTACCCATATGTTTATATTTTCCTATAATCGATCACATCCCGAGAACCTATCTTCCTGTTGTTATTTCATATCATTTGAGACTTTTTGTAGTTGATAATTACAACCAAATCCCCCCATTTGACATTCATGTCACCCTTTTAATTTGATACGTCTTTTTCAGATAATGTGTATTCCTATGGCTGATTAGACCGTATTCATAATTCTTAATCGAATTTAAAACACGTATCGCTCCCTATGAGATTCTACCCCAACTCATTTAGTTGAGTTTTATACTGATTTACGATCGTTGACACTTAGAATTGAAAGAAGTGTCTTTGAAACGTTATTAATCAAAATGGCGCCGCTGCCGGGGAGTGGTGTTGTTTAGAACTCTTTTGGTGAAGTTGAATTGTGTTCTTTTTAGCCATTGTTGAATCTGCTTACTTTTAGTTTTGGTTTTGTGTTGCTTGTGTCAAAACAGAGAAGGAAATAAGCGTCAACGGGAGTAATGGTAGCCAAGTAGGCCACCAAGATGACATCGGGATACTCAATGATGTCAATGAC
Organism: Solanum tuberosum; assembly: GCF_000226075.1. Lineage (NCBI taxonomy): Eukaryota > Viridiplantae > Streptophyta > Magnoliopsida > Solanales > Solanaceae > Solanum > Solanum tuberosum. Next base: position 94,336 of record NW_006239494.1, on the reverse strand, counting down.
CCGAATGTCAATGAACCAAACCAAATGGGTGGTGTTTGGTGCCATTTGTTTACCTCCGGCGAAAGGAAACGTTGTGTTTCACATCACGAGCACCATGTTGCAACTCCTGCAACTAAAGGATTTGTTTGGTGGTTTGGCTCATGAGGATCCCCATGAGCATATCAGGAATTTCGTTGATGTCTGTGGACCGTTCTCCTTTAAGAACATATCTCAAGAATCGATCTGGCTAAGGTTGTTTCCATTTTCTCTTATGGGCGAGGCAAGCAAGTGGTTGGATGAGTTGCCATGAGATTCTATCACTTCATGGGATGAACTTATTACCACATTCTAAGTGCGATTCTTTCCCCCTTCGAAGATGATGACTCTTCGGGACAACATCTAAAGCTTCAAGCGTTTGGAGGGTGAGCCAATCCATGAGACTTAGCTGAGGTTTAAAAGGATGGTGTTGCAATGCCCAACTCATGGATTTCCCAATAATGTACCATTGCAATACTTCTACAGAAGCCTTGATTCGGTGAACAAGGGAGTGGCTGATCAACTTTCTCCGGGAGGTTTAATGCAACAACCTTATGCAATAGCAGCCCAACTCATTGATGGCATGACCAAGATTAACCGTGCATGGTACACCCGCGAGACCAAGTCTCTCCTCTTACCTATAAACTAACAAAGAAGCAGATAGAAAAAGATCAAAAGAGAGACCAAAACATGGCAAAGATGATGACCCAACTGGACATCTTGGCCAAGAATGTCATGGGTGATGGTACAAGGAGTGTTAATGTTGTCGGTGTTTGTGGTGTAAACCCCGAGGAGGCCAAATTTAAAATATTGTACAATGAGAAAGTGAACTTCCTAGCCAACCAAGGAGGAGGTTATTGTTCAAACTACCCAAGAGCGAGTGGTAATCAAGGTGGAATAGAAATGAGGGTTGGAGATACCGTGACAGAGAGTGGCGTGATCGTAACGCCTCTTGGAAGGAAAGAGAAGGGGAGACAGATAGGTATGTGTCTCCCCATGAGTGTCAAAAGCCCAAAGATTCTGAGGGTGGCTGTACGGAAGACATGTTCTCATGCATTCTTAATAACGTTGAAGGGTCCGATAAAGTGTTGAATGAAATGAAGGAGGATGTATCGACTCTCAACCAGACGGTGACCTCTCATTCCGTTTCTATCAAGCAGCTTTAGACCCAAATGGGTCAAATTTTGTCTCATTTAAACCCAAGACAACAAGGGGGTTGCCTAGTGATACGATGGCACACCCCAAGAATGCAGCTTGAATGAGTATTTGAGTCGTGCCACGACGTTAACTAAGGCGCTTCTTCGAGGCAACCCAATTTTTTAATGTTTTAAGTTTGATTTTTAATAATGGGTGTTGATTATGCAAGTTGAAAAGTGGAGTGTGTTTGAGAATGTGCAGATTGGCGAGCTACGAGTCTAGTCAACGACTTGTCGAAGAGGTTGGTGAGCTTGACTTGGACCGCCGTTGGACCCACAAAAATCAGAGGTGGAAATCCGTAAAACTCGGCAGGCCAATGGATGAATCGGAGACTCGCTGAACAGGTCGGCGAGCTTGATTTTGTCCGCCGTTTGAACCCCTAAATTTATTGGAGGTCCTGTAAAACTTGGCAAGGTAAGTCACCACTCGACGCATTGCCGAGTGGTTCGGAGTGGTCGGCTAACACCGCCGAAAGGGATGCGAACTGAAAGGTTTTAAAAGGCCAAAAGGTTTAAAAATTCAAAATCTTTCATATTCCCTCATTTCAAACCCCGTACTCTCTCACCCACACTCTAGATTTTCCAAATTTTCCTATTGTTATCGCATTTTGTTCTTGATCTAGTGTTTGGATTTGGATTACATTGCCACCTAGCATTTCAAATTCTTCATTCGGCTTAAACGTTGGTTTTCTGAACCCCGAACTCTTGATTAGTGGTTGAATTCGAATGCATTTAGTAAAATTTTGTTGTTGTGTGCTGGGCCTGTGTTGGAATTATATTCGATGTGTTGGTTTGTGTGTTTTTAGTTTCAAAATTGTGCCTATTTGCATAAAATGATGATTCCCTGAGTTTTGTGCATTAAAATTAATCATAAAATGTTGGGTTGCGATTAATTTATGTTTGGTCTAATTGGGAGAAGTTTGAGTAACCCCCAATTGCGCTAGATGACTTACTTTGCCCAATGATGGAGTGTTTGACGTCATTCTTAAGGGCAAAAGTCATCAAATGACCAATTTTGGCCAAATCGAGGGAAGTATGAGTACCCCAGAGGCATGGGTCTTATGGTTCTTGTGTGAATTTCATAATGTGTGTGCTTGATTTTGTTTTTGGAGTTTGTGGGCTTGATTTTGGAAAACGGGGTTGAAATTTGGCAGGTTGGGAAGTTCAGTGAGCTGGGTCGAGCTCGTCAAACGGTACGACGGTTCGCCAACTTCCTCCTTGATCGCTCGCCTTTCATTTCATATTTTAGCTTAGTTGGAATCAGTAACTTTCAACGGGAAGCCTAATATCGCCTAGTTCACTCGGTGACTCGTCGAATGTTTTCTTTGATCTCCCTTTCTGCTCCCCTAACCCCTAAAACACACTGTAAATTTCGGCGGACTAGTTCAAGCTCGCCGAGTGATGTCGGCGATTCACCGAAGGGCTCTACACATCGCCGACCTATCATTTTTCTGGAAATTTTTCTAGCCAATCCTTTCGACGAGCCCAATCTGTCTCGCCAAAGTGATTCGGCGACTCGCCGATCGGTTCAACGAGTCTTTTTGTAACCTTAAATTCTGGAACTTTTCTTGAATGATTTCTAACTTTTTTTATGTGTGATGCAGATATTGCTAAACCCAAAGTACCGGGACGAGACATGCCACCCCGCAACGGGTAAATGGAATCGTCATCAATGAGGATGCAGCGGCATCCAAAGCAAAGGCAACTAAACTTCCTACCACGGGTGGGAAAGGCAAAAGAAAGGGCAAGGCATCCGCATCTGCATCTCTAGAGGTCAGCTCTGATAGTGAGGGAGTCTACGCGACTCACCTCACCACTTCTAAAAGTGAGGGGGAACACCTGGATCCTCAGGCTGTTATCTCTGAGCCTGAGGATGATTAGTTGTTATTGGCCCGGAGAGCTGAAATGCGCTCCAAGAGGATACATGATCCGTTTAGTATCCGGGTGCCTGAGACCACTACTCCTTCTCCAGTTCCAGATCAGGTTGTGGTCCCAGCACCACCTGCACAGGGTCCTCCTCCCCGGTCGTTCAACATATTAAAGGCTAAGGGACTGAGGACTGTTATTAAGGAGAAAAGGTTGTCTATAGATAGAGTGATAGGCCGGTACCTTGAAATATGGCGGAACCTAAAGTCCCATAAGTTTGAGATCTTTACTAAATCCCGGGGCTCTTATATTCCTAATTGGGTCCGAGAATTCTACACTGCCTATGGAGCTTTGGTGCCACATGGGAAGAAGAAGGCTGCCACCTTCAAGCCAGTCGACTATGTAGTTGTCAGGGGAAAGAAGGTAAAGTGTGACAGTGATGATATAAACGTTGTGTTGAAATGCACTGAAAAACATTGCAGATGACTACCAATACATGATCAACACAAAATCCTTAGAGGACATGAAGAAATGACTGGCTCCTCTCCTTTCAGATGGTACTCCTAGGTGGATTGAGGCTGGGGTGCCCATAGAGAAGAAAGATCTAATTATGGCGGCGAGGTTCTAGTTTGGGTTTATTAGCAGCACAATCATGTCGTCCTAGAATGAGTCTATCCTCCGCCACACGAAAACGGCCTGTCTTGGTTCTATCATTGATGGAACGAGCCTCAACTTAGGTATGATCATTGGACAATAGATGGACATGAGGGCCAGGTAGCGCCAAATATCTCTCCCTTTCCCGATGTTGATCACCGAATTATGCAAACGAGCCCGTGTGCCTCATGATGAAAAGAAGAACGTGGAGTGATTTCCCACCTCCTGTAGCGACATCCGGTGGATTGAGGCTGAGTATTTGAAGGAGGAGGTTGAGAAGAATAAGGCAGCCATGGTAGATACATCACCAACTTTTGATATTGAGACACTACATTCAGAGGCAGTATTGCCTACTCCGGCCTCTAGGCCTTCATGTATCTCTAGTTCTGCCCCTTCCATGACTCCGAGTTCTTATGTTGCTGCCTTGCCTCCTAGGTATGCTGCTAGTACTACTTCCCGACCTCTACTAACCCAGTCCATGATGCTACATATGGGGCACCTAGCCCATTCTGCTGATGTACGTGCCTCCAGGCTAGAGGCTACAGTACTTGGGATGATTGAGAAAGCCCTCACAACTACTGTGACACCTCTTAGAGAGTCTATTGATTCCCTCACAGCAATGATAGAGATGTGTGAGAGAGGTCAGAGAGCCACTCATGAGGTGACAGCCATGAAGACCACAATTGCTGAGTTGAGAAAGGATGTGGACCAGCTGAAGTCCACAGATATGTCGATGATTTTTGGGACCGTGGAGATCCCTGATGACCTGGACATAGGTATACCAGCTTATTCTGATGTGCCTTCAGCTACCACCAGAGATGAGGTTAGAGCAGAGAATGTGGCTGCAGAGTCTGAGGCTGACACTGATAAGGAGGATCTCGATATCCGGGAGGAGACTACATATGAGGGCATGACTGAGGTTTAGGAGGAGGCTATGGTGCATTAAGTTGTTCAAACTTCGTTGAGGGAGACTTTCATGGCAGGCTCCAGTGGAGACACTGTTGCTGTTACCCCGGGCACGGATGCCCAAGATCAGAGTATGACCCCAGGCATTGATGCCCTGACAAACAGAGCGATTGTGTAGACATGATCATTATTTACCTCCATCTCTGTTGTTTTTGTGATTTTTGTGTTGTTAGTTGCATTTGAGGACAACTACTTTTCTTTTGTGGGTGGGGTGAGGTATTTTCATACCTACCTCTTGTGGTTTGATTTTGTTTGTGAATATTGGTTAATTTGGGTTTTGTGATCTATATATGAGTATTGATTTCAAATCTTGTGGATGTTTTAGCTTGTGGCTCCTTATTTTGAATGGAAATGGTTTTGACCAATTCAGAAAAATTTGTGCCACCTCTTTTGTGTATGAATGTGGTTGTTCTTGTGTAAATTTGAGTATTGGTTATGATCAATACCGATGACTTAAATAGTGCTCTTAATTGAACGAAATGAATGTGCGTCTACGATGAAGCCGAATAAAGTTGCATAGACAATGTGTGGACTTTTTGCATCTCGTTGTGACTAGCCGATTATCGAATGAGTCTCTTATGATGAACATTGCACACTAGCTAGAAAGTGTGGAGTCTCATTTGATGTTGGTGTCGTTGCCTTGTGTGTTGAGATTACTTTGAACCATTGTGTGATGACACCTAGAATTTGCCCCGTTGGTCCGGTTGACTAAGTGATGCAAGCCCTTGAAATGATCTTAGGCAACAATTTTAAAAAGTGAAACAATTTGAGATTATACCTCTTTTGTGGCCAACCTTGTGAGATGTGTGAACTTTGCTTGAACCCCCTTGATCTTTATCCCTTTTCTTGGAAGAAACTTGAACAATTGTGATCCCTCTTTATCCATGCACCCATAACTCTCATGAAGTGTGGTTTGTTTGAATAGCCAACTTAGGCCAAAAGCCTAAGTTGGGGGTGTGGTGAAAAGAGAAGAAAAACCAAGAAGTGTGAAAAATTCCTCCCTTCGAAAATTGTTTGAAAATGATGGAACCCCTCCATGTAAAAAAAAGAGAAGAGAAAAGAAGCAAAGAAAAAGAATGAAAAATTTGTGAAATAAGTGATGAAACTTGCAAAAGATATGGGGTATCCGGAAATCCTTGTGAAAGTGAATAATGGGGTGGATTATGAGCATGTTTGAAATGTTAAAGAAAAGGAGAAATGTGATGTTCAGGCCACACTTGATGAGGGTAAAATCCACCAAGCCTAAATGACCATACCTTTACACTCAGCCCCATTAAAAGACTTGAGAAGACCTTTGCGATTTTGAGTGAGCTGAAACAAATGTTGATTTGGAAAATAAGGGCAAACCTATGGGTGAAGTCATGCATGTGTTCATCTTTGTGAGTATGAGAGTCGTATGTGATTTTGAAACTATAAATGGTTGAAGAACTGTGTGTGAATATGGAATCATCCTTTGTGTGAGGACATTTGAGTACCTTTGTTGAGCTTGAACTTGGATTTGAAGCAAGTATTGTGAACTTGAGCATCTTTGATAATGGTGAGTCACAATTTGAATCTTTGAGTGCACAATTGAATCATTGCATGAGTAAATTGAACCTTGTTGTGTGCATTCATGTTAACTCTTATGTAGCACTGTTTGAGACATCCTATTTGAACTATTGAACTTGAGGACTAGGAAACATTTTAAGTTGGGGATGTTGATGAGTCCGAGATTCGGACTCATTTAGGGATTTGTTTTGATAGATTTTGTGTCCTCAAATGCTTAATTTGTGCCATAAACTGATCATAAATCCTTGATTTGCAGGTACATGGATTGAGGAACAACTTAAGGACACCAACATGCAGAAAGGAACAAAACAACTGAAGAAATGAAGAAAGTCAAGCCTGGTGATCGCCAAGGGCATTTTTCGAATCGCCGAGTGGCTATCAGATCGCCTAAAGTTCCAGTGTGCCAAGCCCTGAAGGAAAGAACCAATTCGACGACGAAAAGGAGCATTCGGCAGATCGCCGAGTAGTTCCGCGAAGCCAAGATAAATCACCCAAAGTTACATACCTTGAGAATGCTGAATGTTAAGGCGAAAAGGCGATGGAAGAGATCAAAGGGAGGCTCACCGAGTGGTTCGGCAAGCCCGATTTACTTCACCGAGTGGCCCTTCGTGGCTTATTCTCAGCGACTATAAATTATATTTTGAACATTAATTTAGTATCAAATTTTTATGTTGGACATAAAATTTGCAATATATTTTAGTCTAGAACAGTTTTCTAAAGAGACTTGAGGGTTTTGAGACTAAATTTGGAGATTTTGCAAGTGGATTTCAAATTTTCTTCGAATTGGAGCATTGTAAATCTTGAATTCCTCTTACCCAGTTGATGGATAATCGATTTGGTAATAGTTTTCATCTTTTTATGATGTTCGGCTAAAACCACAATTCTTGGGGTGTGATCATGTGATTATGGGCTGCATTAGTTTATCTGTATTGCTAATTACTAGTTTAAATTCTATTTAAAAGTGAGTTTAATCATTAATCGTGATTTAATTTAAGAATTGTAGTTGCAAATGTAGTTCTATATTTGTGTTCTTGGCTTGCTCGAGAGAGGTTTTAGAACTAAGATTATTGATTGATGGTTTGTGGGTATTGGGTTGATCTGGGTTTAGCTCGAGAGAGTGAATTCTAAACCCAATCCCACACATTTAGCTCGAGAAAGTGAATGAATTAAGGTTTTGGCTGGTCTTCATTGTCGTGCTTGTTGATGATTGAAAGAAATCACATGATTCGGGGTAGTTGTTTGAGAGAAAACTATCTCTCTTATAGTCTGACCTACTCACTGAGATTTAGTTGTTTACTAGTAGTTGCAATTACTCATGTGTCTATATTTGCTTATACTCGATCACATCCTGAGAACCCATCTCCCTATTGTTATTTCAAATCATTTGAGACTGTTTGTAGTTGATAATTACAACTAAATCCCCCCATTTGACATTCGTGTCACCCCTTTAATTTGATATGTCTTTTTCCGATAATGTGTATTCCTATGGCTGATTAGACCAGATTTATACTTCTTGATCAAATTTAAAACACGTACCGCTCCCTGTGGGATTCGACCCCAATTCATTTAGTTGGGTTTTATACTGATTTACGATCATTGACACTTAGAATTGGAAGAAATGTCTTTGAAACGTTATTAATCAAGATTGCTACTAGATACCCCGCCTCAACTCACGTATGGGTATCCATCTGAAGAGATTGTTACTAGAAACCCCGCCTCAACTCACGTATGAGTTTCCATCTCAATCAATATACATCTCAACGTAACATCATTCATAAGATAGCTCATAGATTCAATAGGTGAGAATAGTCTTTCAATCCTCAGAATCCCCATATTGTAAGAGAAAGTTCCACAACATGTCAGCTTCATTCATATGTGTATAATCAAGAATAACCTTTTAATCAACACATCATCATTATCATAATCATAGAAACTTCATTCATACTTCATTCACAAGTGTGTGTATATGAGAATAGCCTTTCAACAAAACCACAATTACATCATAGTCATAATCACATTACTCTCAACGTGTTCATAAAACATATACATAAATCTCATAATCATGCATAATTCTCATAAATTACCCTTCAAGGACCATAGATCATGATTCATCAACACATCTAGAATTACTACATAAGATATAGATATGAACATAATTCAAGTAATCAATTCACTACATTCATAATTCTATAACATTCTACTTGCATCAATCAATACCCACACTTTAAGATCCAATTTGAGAAAATAGGGTAATTAATGGATTCTTGAGGAATTCAACTTAAAATCATGTAAAATCATCAATATATCTATAAACAAATATAATTCAACCTTTAAAAATGAATTTGAAAGGAATCCATGAGATTGAAGTCAAACCCTAACTTTTGGATTTTCTAGCTTTGAAATTAGGGGTTTTGAAGGGGCTCTATGGGTGAAGGATACCCATAGATGAAGAGCTACCATACCTTATTGAATATTTCCCACAAATTTGAGGAGAAAAGTTTAATTCTTCAACCCTAGCTTTACCTTTCTTCTTCTTCCTTTGAATTCTAGAGAGAGGATTTTGGGGAAAAGTTGGTTATGGATTTTGGGTTTTGGTATTTATGAGGTGAATGGGTTGATTAATGACTTAAAAATGCTTATATAGGTGAATTAATACTATACAAAATGACTCCACTTAATACTAACTAAAAAGGAAATTACCTAAAGACCCCTAGCCTTGGCCGACTTAAGACAGTCCCCCAGGCCCCATCCACGACCACCACCTACGGGGCGTGGACTGACCCACGACCCGTATTGGTGGGGCGTGGGTTGGGGACTGGGACTTCACACTTGACCCTTGACCCACGAATCTCCACCCACAGAGCGTGGACCAACCTATGGGGCATAGGTCTCATCGGTGGGTCCACTATTTTGGGCAGTTTGGAAGTTTGTTTTGGGGTCCTCCTCAAGGACCCTTGGTTGGTCCTTGGGGAGTCGTACCTTAACTTTAAACCCTTAAACCCTTCATTCTAAGTACGAGATGAAAATTTTACGACTCTAACACTTACGATAAGCTCTAGTTAAGCCTACTAGTTTCCGGGGTGTTATAGTTTGACCCCGCGCAGTAGCAGACTAGAGCAGTGGTACCGACGGGCAACGGTAATAATGGCAGAGGACGTCCCCAAAGTGATCGAGGAGGGAATCAACGAGGTCGTGGAGGTTGGGGAAATGGTAATGCAGGTAAAGGAGTAGTATAGTCAGGCAAAGAGGTTATCCTTCAAGATGACATGGCTCAGTGTTATGCCTTTCTGGGCAAGAGCGAGGTAGAGTCGTTTGATGCAGGGATCACATGTATTAATCTTGTCTGTGACCGGATGGCTACTGTTTGTTTGATCCGGGTTCTACCTATTCATATGTATCAGTTCGGTTTGCCTTGGGATTTGATGCGGTTTGTAATGTACTTGATGCCCCATCCAAGTTTCTACCCCAGTTGGAGAGTCTGTCATAGTCACCCATGTATATCATGCTTGTCCTATTTTTTATGGGCTTTCATACTTGGGCTGATTTGGTTATTTTGGATATGGCTGACTTTGATATAATCTTAGGCATGACTTGGTTGTCCCTATATTATGTTGTGCTTAATTGTAATACTAAGTATGTAACTCTAGAGATCCTGGGTAGGGAAAAGTTAGAGTGGGAATGGGTGTACAAGCCTAAGCCAGCTAAGGTCATATCTTCCATTCGGGATAGGAAATTGGTGAGGCAGGGGTGTTTGGTGTTTTTGGCTCATGTTCGAGATGTTGTTGTTGAGTCTCCCTCTATTTAGTCTATTCCTGTAGTATCTGAATTTAGGGAAGTATTTCATACCGATTTGCCTGGTATGCCTCCGAATAGAGGTATAAAATTTTGCATTGACTTGGAATCGGGCACTCACCCCATCTTCATTCCTCTATATCGCATGGCTCCGACAGAATTGAGAGAGCGTAAGGCTCAAATCCAAGAGCTTCTTGATAAAGGTTTCATCCGTCCTAGTGCTTCCCCGTGGGGTGATCCTGTCTTGTTTTTTAAGAAGAGGGATGGTAGTCTGAGGATGTGCATAGACTATCAACAATTAAATAGGGTCACCATTCGAAACAAGTATCCATTGCCTCAGATTGATGATCTCTTTGACCAGTTGCAAGGTGCGTCAGTTTTCTCTAAAATTAATCTAAGGTCTGGTTACCATTATTTAAAGATTAGGCATGAGGATGTACCAAAAATGGCTTTCCGGACCCACTATGGGAACTATGAATTTCTAGTAATGTCATTTGGGTTGACAAATACACCTGCAACTTTCATGAGTTTGATGAATGGTGTGTTCAAACCATTTCTGGATTCCTTTGTTATCATCTTTATTGATGACATATTGGTTTATTCAAAAAGTGAGGAAGACCATGCTGACCATCTTCGTATATTTTTGGGTGTCCTTGGGAGACAAAAGTTATATGCTAAATTTTCCAAGTGTGAGTTCTGGTGGACTTCAGTTGCCTTTTTGGGGCATATTGTTTCAAGGGAAAGGGTAATGGTAGATCCCCAAAAGATTGAAGCAGTCAGGAATTGGGTCAGGCCTAGTTCTGTGACTACAATGAGCAGTTTTGTGGGGCTCGCCAGCTACTATCGTCGGTTTGTGAAGAATTTTGCTTCCATCGCCACGCATTTGACAAGGCTAACAAAAAAAGAGGGAACTTTCAAGTGGATTGAAAAATGTGAAGAGAGCTTTCAAAAGCTTAAGACTCTTCTGACCACATCACCTATTTTGGCACTACCGGTGGAAGGTAAAGATTCCATTGTTTATTGTGATGCTTCACATTCATGCTTGGGTGTTGTGTTAATGCAGGATAAGAATGTCATAGCTTATGCATCACGGTAGTTGAAGGTGCATGAGCAAAATTACCCGACGCATGATTTGGAGTTGGCAGCGGTAGTATTTACCCTTAAGATCTGGCGGCATTACCTTTATGGGGTCACGTGTGAGGTGTTTACTAACCACCGTATCCTACCACATGTATTCAGTCAAAAGGACCTAAATTTGAGACAACGAAGGTGTATGGAGTTACTCAAGGACTATTATGTTACCATCCAGTATCATCCGGGTAAGGCTAACATGGTGGCAGACGCATTAAGTCGGAAGGTAGTGAGTATGGGTAGTCTAGCTTGCTTGGGTGTATCCAAGCGACCTTTGGCCAAGGAGATTCAGACTTTGGAGTCTAAGTTCATGTAGTTGGGCATCTCAAAGAAAGGTAGGGTGTTAGCTAGCATTGAAGTTAGGCCCACTTTCATTGAGGAGATCAAGGCCAAATGGTTTGAGGATGAGAATTTGAATGAGCTCAGAAAGAAGACAGTGTCTGGCAAGGCACAAGATGCGACTCTTGATGCGGGTGGTCTACTCAGTTTTAAGGGAAGACTTGGTTATTTCAGATGACATATTTGGTGTTGTCTTGGAGTTGTTATAGTATTCCAGTGGTTTTACAGGTACCACCTTGCTTATGAGAATTTATAGAAGAGCTACCATGTGTATTTATGGTTGTCCGACAATCTTAATATTCATCTAGTCGTCGAGGTCATGTATCGATTGTGTGTGGTTGAAGTGGGATCATTGGGTCCAATTCTACAATTTTTAAGGGTAATCTACAATCACAATTACTAATTTAGCATTTCGATAGTGTTGTTAGAGGGTTTGTATGGTTGGACATATTGCTCGATGGGTGGTGTCTTGATTATTTCCTTCTTTGGATTAAATAAGTTTGATTCTCCCTCGATGAGTATCTGATGTCTAAAGATCAAATTTTTATAACTTAAGCTCATGGAAATTTATGTTGTGAGATGGAGATGTTGATAAGAACTATGATTGTTTGGGTATTATGAGTGTGTGTTGGTTGGTTCAGGTTCACCTCTAATTTTAGCGAGTATAGATTTAGGATTTTATCATGGTTATGTGAGAAAGGATTCGTCCTGATGATTGGGTCAAGGTCTGTGATAACATGTTGTAGATGTGGGTATGATCAACTTTGGTGGTTATTGGGAATAGTTGTTGTTGTTAGTTAAGTATGAAGGATGAACCGGTTGCAATTCTTGATTGTGATGTCCAGAAGTTGAGGACCAAGGGGATAAAATCGGTGAAAGTTCAATGGAAGTATCGTCCGGTTGAGAAAGCTACATGGGAAACCGAGAAGGACATGCGGGACAAGTATCCCCAACTATTTGGCGATTCAGATACTACCCTACTCTTGCCAGAGCCAATTTTTCCTAGTTTATCAATCGGAACGAGTGATGGGTAAATTGGTATCTATTGTAACGACATGTTTCCGTCATTATGGAAAAGCCAATTGAACATTAGGATCTTGGGTTTGGACATGGATAGATAGATTGATTATTATCCGGGTAAATTAGGCCTTGTTTATTGATCCTTACGTTAATTAATTGGTTTTAGACCAAGAACAAGCGGAAAAAATCCGAAAAGGGAAGGCTCAAGTGTCTTAGGAGGATTCAAGCTTGGTTTCAAGGTAGGTGATAGTTTGATTTCATGTTTGTGTGAGATATGCCGGTTAATTGCTTCATTGTATGCATACATGTATGTGAATAGGGAAATGTGAATCAAATCCAATGAAAATGAGTATGTGTGAACGATTGCATGCCATGAACCTAATACTTGATTTTATGATTATGAGTAATGTTCATTATGGGTGTGATTGTGATTGTGGTTGTGCTGATTGGATCCGATGTCACCTTCCGACACATATATTGGATCGGGTGTCACGTTCGACACATATATTAGATAGGGTGTCATGTTCCGACACATATGTTGGATCGGGTGTCACGTTCTGACACACTAAAAGTTTAGGTGTGGGTTCCATGAGAGGACCATTGTGATTATTACATTCATGCCTATTGTCGTTGGTATTGGGAACTGCATGTTGCTCTTGAAATGATAACTAATCTATGTATTCTGTATATCTGTGTTTACTGTGCTGTGATTGTTTGCCTATGTTTCGCTTACTGGAATAGCCGCGTGATCCTAACAATACACTGTGGTTTGTGTACTAATAGTTTTTCCGCAATAGTTGTTTGTCATTTATTTGGACTTCCAGAGTTTATGGGAACTCTATATTTCTTTAGTCATTTAAACATGCTTCTGTATCTTTGTATGCTTAAGTTTTTGGTTAAGTTTCTTAGTCGGGTTGTAGTAATGGTTCTCTCACCGGAGGGTTAGTGTGGGTGTCAATCACGACGATCTGGGTCGTGATGTAATGGAAAAATTAAAAATGCTAATTAATCTGTAGAATATGGAGGGATGGAAATTGAAAAGGCAAATATTAATTGTCATAAATTCATCAAACAGTGGCCATATAAATATATATCATGAATAAGAAGAAGTTATGAGGTAAAAATGATTTGTTGTTGTTGGGTATCAATGTTGTGTCCAATGGAATTCATTCAAAATCAACAAACAATTGAAAGTATTTGTTGCTTTCAAAAGGAAATTCTGCATATTGAAAGTTGGTATGTATACTCTGATTCAATGTATTTCCTTCTTTTTTTTAAGTGTGTGTTTTAATGGAATATTGATTCTGAATTTGGTAAAAAGAAATGTTGATATGTATGTCTTTCTTCTATTCTTCATTTATCAATTTACTTAGTATTATGCCTTGAATTTTAAATTTAATAGAAGAAACATTATGATGCGGGTGTTGATGATGTCACCACTCTTGATTTTGCTTTCATAGAATTGATTTATCTGGAATGAAGGTTATAACACTATATCTAGCTTTATTTTATATATAGATGTGAAACAGAGGTTGTTCGACTAACACCTAATAAATATTTCATCATTTTAGATTGAATGAAGCAATTCTTCTATTTAGTTTTTTTTTCATATGTGTATTTGTCTTATATATATTAGTCTTCACATATTTATGTTTTGCTTACTATAGTTTTCTTTTGAAATTTTATTCAACTTCTAAGTAGTTTCATAACGTAATATTTTTAACTAATATATCTATATAATTATATAAAGTTAGGCATTAGAAATGTGATACACTAATCAATAGCAATATATCAAACTTTATTTATACTTGTATGTTGCAAGCTTGTATTTAGTTACAATGTAAATTCAAATGTATTAATTTTATTTTTTCCGGATGAATGCCCTATTTAAATTTTAAGAATAATTGTATCAATTTCATACCAAATTTTGGTAATTTCTTTCATTATATAACATGTAATTGTTTTTTTAAATGAAGAAAGAAAATAGTGTATTAAAAATCAGAATTTGGTCTCATAAATAATGGATACATTTAATTGATTTTTTTTATTCTTTTATTTTTCTTTTTCAATTTTTATCTCTTTATTTTTTTAGTTTTTTTATTTAAGAGAAATGAAAAAAATTATCACCCTTAGAAAACGTTTGTGTCACAATTCATACCAAGAAATAAATACCAAAAAGAGACTTTAGAAAAGAAAAAAAGTGGGTTACGTCTCATATCTTTAAATTACCATAAATTTTTCGTTAATTATTTATTTTATGTTATTTCTATATTCCAAAGTAAAATTGATTGTTTATATTTAACATGGAATATTTTTTACATTCATTCTATAAAAAAAATAGGATGTTGAAAGAAGGGAAAAGGGTTCAAAACACACTCAAACTATGGGCGAAATTGTTGTTACACATGTGAACTTTGCGGGGGGTCCTATGACCCCCCAAACTTACTTTTAGTATATTTTTATGGGTATTATTTGCTTAGTCAGACGAGCAAGTAGACGAACGTGCAAGAGGTGCGTGAGGATGGACTTAAAATTACTGTAACCTATATTTATTCACCACGTAGTAATCAACTTATGACTTTTTTATTTATTTTTGATTAAATATTCCAATTTAGCCGTTGTTCTTAACTAAAACCTCCATTAAAGACACATTGCCCACTTTGGAAGCTCAAAAATCGTTGAAGAGGATTGAAGAGGTAAGCTTTGATTATTATTTTTTAAATTTTTTTTGTCTATATTCGTGTTTAGGGCTTCTAATTTCTTGTCCAATTTTTCTGTATAAAATTAGGGTTAGCTATGGAAGAGGTAAAATTGGATTTGAATAAGATTTGTATAGACAATGAAATCGTCAATTGATTTAAAGGTGGAATCCGAAAATCTGAAATACACACCCATCAAAATCCAAGCAACAACTTTGAATCAGTTGGTTCAAAGTGAAAGATTTGTGTGATTAAAGTTGAATTTGTGAGAAAGAGAAGATGAAAAGTCGTTGACCTATTTTCCCCCTTTTCTAACGTTTTCCTTGACTAAGATATTTTGTAAACGCGCGTGTAGGTAAGCGTTTAAGTTTGAGTGACTTTCTAGTCTGACTAAGCAAATAATACCCATAGAAATATACTAAAAGTAAGTCTGGGAGGTCATAGGGCCCCCACAAAGTTCATATGTGTAACAGCAATTTCGCCCATAGTTTGGGTGTGTTTTGAACCCTTTTCCCTTGAAAGAACAATAGAAAGTTGCTTTGTTTTGTTAAGTTACATTTCTTTTCTAAAAATTTGATATAATATTAATTATCAATCTTATATTATCTTTTTTCTTTTCTTTTTTATATGATTTTTCTTCATTTATAAAAATTTTATTGCGATGAAAAAAGGTAATGAAAAGGTGTAAAGAAAAATGAATATTTATGTGTAATTTATTAATTACTAGTCACAACTTACCATATCAAAGACTTTATTTTACTTTTTCTATAATTAATTCTCAATTTTAAAAAATAATAGCAACTTATTTTGATATTACTTCTATTTCTAATAAATTAGCCTAATATGTGGTTATGAGTTTGTCAATATTTGGCTAGCCTTTCATATTTTATTTTGTTAGAGGATAAAAGAATCCTTACATGCTCCATTTCATTCATCATTTTATTTTATTTAAATAATAAAATTTAATGAACTTGCATTATCTTTAGTTTGTTTGGATTAATATAGTTAGAGGTCGGGCATGAGTTAAGATTGGATGATAGATTATTTCTTTCTTTAAAATGGGTAATTTCATTTGATTTAGAATTTTCTATCCAATTGAAGAGTACATATCACACGTTTGTAGATGATCGCCGGTATGAATGACCGGATAGTATAACTAAGGATAAAGCCAACTATTAAATAAAATTGAGGGATGTTTTTTACACTTCTCCCTACAATTAAATTAAGAGATACTGATAAGATCAAACAATTTAATATAGTGAACATATAATTAATCGAAAAGAAAATTGATTCTAACAGAAGAAACCTTAGCCTTATACAAGAACCAGGTTCTTGTACTTTTGTCGAGAAAACAAAATGTAACACAATAAAACAGAGATTTTATCGTGGAAACCTTCCTACCTCAAGGAAGGTAAAAACCACATCACAATCTTATTCACTTCAAGTTTCACGTCCTTTTCAGGATTACAACTCAAAAGGAACTAACTCTAGTACCTTTAACTCTCCAACGATTAACTATAATCGAAGACTCAACTCTCCAAGAATTCAAACTCGCTTCTTGTTACAATTCTCTCACAACTCTCTCTTAACTCTACCCCCAAGAAGTCAAACCTACTTCTTGTTACAATTCTCTCAAGACTCTACTCTCCAAGAAGTCAAACTCACTTATTCTTACACAATCTAGGTATTATTACAACTCAATAATAAACCTAGAACAAATCAACAAAGATTAATAACCCTAGACTTAAATTGATCAGACTTCAACAATCAATAGTTGAGACTCAAACACAACTAGTGAACCTGGTTCTCATATTGTTGTGACAAAGCGTGAACCTGGTCCTTGTGTTGCTGTGACGAAGCCTTGTGGTTTTGCTCCAATGACTATTGCTCTCAAGATGATGAATTTCGTGAATATGCAATAGGTATTGTTCTGGCTTTGCTGGAAAATTCTCTCAATTTGTGTTTGTGCAAAGACAAATCTTTTTCTTCTTTGGCTTGAACCTTTTATAGAGTTTGATTTGCCTTCATCAACTTCTACAAGGAAAGGAATAACAAATCTTTTTCCTTCTTGAACTTGTCTATATTTACTTATTTCCTTCTTTAACTTGAATTGCTACTTCTTTATTTCTTTCCTTATTTGACTTGAATTGCTACTTCCTTCTTTTATTTCTTTCCTTCTTTATTTCTTTCCTTATTTGTTTCTTTCCTTCTTTTCCTTTTTTATTTCTTTCCTTATATGTTTCTTTTCTTTTTTTCCTTGTTTATTTCTTTCCTTCTTTGCTCCGGTGTTTCAGCTCTTTCTTTATTTATTTTTTCGCTCATTTATTTCTGCACGTTTTGTTCTGCCGTAATCTATCATATTTGTATAGGTTGACTGCAATCATGTCTGAAAACCTGGTTCACTTGATAGAGTACACATAAGACAATAAGTAGTGAACAATGCTCACTTTATCAATCATCAAAACTACTTTATATGTTCTCCTACTTCCCAACATTTTTCCTCTTTTTGATGATGATAAACGATGTTTTGTCACACATCAAGACTCTTTGTCAATCATCAAAATTATAAACCATCAAGACTCTTTGTCAATCATCATAATTACCAACTTCATGGTCTTTCATTCCCTAGCAGTTTTCCCTTTTTTTATGATGACAAACTATGCATAATATGTCCCTAACCCACATCATATAACTTCCCCATTTTGGCATCATTAAAAACCAATAACCAAAAAACTCGATTAACATACAATGAGTGCAATATAATTTTAACTCATGGACACTTGGGCAACACTTTCAAGTACACTTCTGCTAACAATAAGGTAAGTTAATCTGAGGATATTAGCCATCTTAAACTCACACACAATCAAGATCTTCAATGAGAAACAAAATAAACAAATATGTACCAATTTAAGCCCTTAGAGCCCTAATTCAAAAGCATATCATATCATGAGTATGAGACAGACATCAGCAAAGAGTTTGGAAAAATGGAGGATAAGGATTGGGATGAAAATTACTAAAGTGGGGAGAAAAAGAATGTTTATTGTCATCAATAAATTTTTTAGTACGCCCATTATGCACCAGCTCCTTCGTTATGATCAGTTTTCTTAGAATGTGAAATTACATCAAGAGCAGCATGAGTTCCATCATTAGTTGAGCATAATCAGTTTAAGGAGACCAAGTAAGTATTTTCATGCAATATGAGCAACAACAACTGAGTTATGGAGCTCTCTTTCTTTGAACTTTTCACCTTTTTAAAAAAAATTCTACTCCATAACATTTTCACTCCTCCATGTTTTTTTTATAATCCTTTTTTTGATGATATTTCGAAGGAGTACCAACTATAAGTAAGAGATTCATCACAATTTGGTGCAATAGAGATGGATTTATCAATAATGAAGGCAAGCACTGATAATAGTATGTTCCTAAGAGAATTGTTCCCCGTGAGAGATAAATGGTTATACACTTGGAATGGATGGAATATCGATTTGGAATTTGTGAACATGGTTCATATGTGAGAGGTAAAACAAGGTTCCCCCTAAATTAAAGCAAGGGTGGCTTTAAGACTGAGGATATCATCATTTGAATGGTTTGTGATTGAATGATGCTTATTGTCAAAGAAAGGGTTCTTGGTGATTTTTTTTTAAAAGAATTGAATTTTTGATGATCGACTAGGTTCACTAGCGCTTATGTTTGACACAAACTCAAAAAATTCATGCATTGAAAAAGGATGGTACATACGTGAGTATTACAGAGAAACCAGGTTCCCCTTTTGTGTGTTCCTCAATGATTTGCTTAATGTTGTTAGTAAAAGAGTAGGGATAAAATCCGCAGACCTTCTAAACATTGTTTAAGATGTGCCTAGAGTGTGTACCTGTTACATTATGAGACTGAGTTAGCAGATATTCATTGTATAATCACTCAAGCGTAAGATTATTAGTTTACTAGCCAATTATTAAAGGAAATCATGATAATGCGTCAACTTGTTTCTACAAGACCAAGTTTTGGCTGGGCTTTTTTTCAAGTTCTTCATATTCAAGGCCTTCATGAGTATGTGTGCATCATCATATTCTCTCAGATCAAAGGAATCTCAAGCTGAGTAACAGATAATCAGGTAAATGAATAACAAGGCCTATGTTCACACAACGAAGTTCCCCCTGAAGATGTACCATACTCTAAGTGTCCTGATTGCTCTGCTATTCCTCCTATCTCCAAGACCACAGGTTAATCCAGTATCTCCTGCTACAGGTGCATCAATGATTGTCAGCTGTGAACCAAGTTTATCTGTAATGTTCCCTAAATTTGCATCATCACATATGTTTGATATCAAGTCAGTTTCGTCAGTGTCAATCTTTTTATTTTGCTTGAATGATGACTTCACATGTTTCCTTTTTTCATACACAACATGCACAATAACTACATAGGTTTTGATTCGGAGAGTCGCATGAACCAGATCCTTCATGACTAGTTTACTAAAAAAGAAAAAACTAGCATGACCCACTCTCTTATGCCCGAGTAGATAAATATCATTAACGACGTTGAGGCAAGTAAGATTCTCTTCATGAAGGGGAATCTTATCAACTTTGTATACATTCTTGTGTCTTTTCAGAACCAGGTTCTCGGAGTTACAGTTTGGCAGACGATATTCAATTGATGTGAACAGTACATTATTTTCTTTGTCACAAATTTCAGAGATCCTCAACGTGTTGCTATGGCCTGTGGTTGTGAACTTTCAACTCTTTCAATCTTGACTATTTCACCTTTCTCATCCTTTTCAAGGATTTCAATGCCGCGTTGAAAATCAGAGAGTGAGAGGAAATTTTCTACCAGTTTTAGCACCTGTTTGGAGCATGCACTATCCATGTACCAAGTTAACCTTTTACCTCTCACTTCACCTGAAACACTAGTAAAAAATTAGCCTTGGAAACCCAGATTAGCTTAGGCCCCTTTTTGTAAGTAAAAGGATGAATAAGATCTCTTCTAGCCCAAAAAGGCAAATAAGAATACCTTTTATCTGGAGTGCTTTTATTTAGAACCAGGCTCTTAACAGTTTCAGCCTTTTCCTTTTTAATGAACTTAACATTTTTCTGAAAGACCTCAAATAGAGTTTTACATTGATTCCTTGAATGACCAGAGTTTCCACAATGAGTGCATACACTTTTAGACATGTGAATAGTGTGTGCTACAAGATTTTTATGTCTACTAAAAGTTATCCCACTTCGACTGGTGGTTTGCCTTTCTTGAATCTGAGTTAAAATTTCAGAGGACCTGGTACATCTAAAATTTCATTCCAGATTAAGTTTGATTTTATCAAGATTTTCCTGTAGTAGTCTATTTCTTTCTGTTAAGGCCTGGCAATTTATGGTTAACCATTTTATTTCTTCTTCCAAAGAAAATTAAAGTTCACTAGCAGAGTTTTTTCCCTTGTGACTTAACTCTGAAGTCTTAACCTGTTCTTTTAATTTATTTTGAAGAAAGTGATTGTGTTTCTCAAGATTGTCATTATGTTCTCTTAAAGATGCATAGTCTTCCATCACTTGTTTTCTTTTAGAATTGATTGACTGATATGCATCTATAAGAGTACTCAATATGGATTCTAGTTCCCTTTTAGAATAGGAATCAATATTTACTTTAATTTGATGAAGACTTACCTTGCTTTGTTTGTCATCTTCTTCATCATCTTCATAATTTGTTCCATCCATTTGTGCAAGAATCGTTTCTTGGGATTGACAGGTGTTCCTCTCATCTTCTAATTTCGTTTCAGCAATAAGTGCAAGAAAATCATATTTATATGTTTGTTCTATTGTAGGTAGTGATTGATTTTCGAATCCTCCATCCTCAGATTCTTCTTCTGATGAGTCCCCCATAGCGGCAAAGGCCCTTTTCATTGAGAGATCAGCTTCTTGATTGGTCATTCGTCTGTTTGTGGGAATGTACTTGTCATTCTTGATTTCTTTTGCTTTCTCCCAACTGTTCCTCTTATCCTCTAGAGCTTTTAATGGACAAAACTTGATAAAGTGATCCGGACTTCCATACTTATGACAGACTTGATCTCCTGGATTTTCAGTGGTTTTTTTAGAGTTCCTTATTTGAAACACTTGTCCCTTTTTTAACGTTGTTGGGAACCTTTTGGTCATTAGCGCGATGTTTTCGTTCTCAAAATCTTCTAGTATTGTGGCTTTAAGAACCAGGTTCTTCTCCTTCATTTTTCCTCCGATTTCCTTTTCTTGATTCTTCTTGATTTCATAGGTCATGAGATTTCCGATGAGTTCATCCATAGCTAACTTATCTAGATCACGTGCTTCAGTAATGGGTTCTACTTTACTTTCCCAAAGACTTTGGAAGAACACTTAAGAGTTTTCTAACAATCTTCCCATTGGGAATTATTTCTCCTAGTGAGTAGATTTCATTAATGATTGCAGTGAACCTGGTATGCATATCTTAGATTGTTTCACCTTCTTCCATTCGAAACAGTCGTATTGTCTGTTCAAATTATCAATTTTAGACTTCTTTACCTGAGTTGTTCCTTCATGCGCAGTTTGTAGAGTTTCCCATATTGCTTTTGCATCTTGACATGAGGAGATTCAATTGCATTCATCTGGACCTATTCCACATATCAAGATCTTTTTGGCTTTAGCATTGTTCTGAATTGCAAGTTTATCCGCAGCATTCCATTCTTTCTTGTCCTTTGGTACTTGAGTGGTTTCATCAGTTCCACTCTTCATGGTTATGGTTGGACCATCCAACACGACTCTCCATAGGTCTGGGTTTTCTCCTAGAAAGTGATCCATCATGCAGTTCTTCCACCATCCATAATACTTTCCATTAAACAGTGGTGGTCGAGTTTGAGAAGCTCCTTCTTGTGGTGTAGGTAGTGAAGCCATTGATCCTTTTCAAGATGTGAGTCCTTTGATGAAAAGACTTGCTCTGATACCGATTGAAGAAACCTTAACCCCTATACAAGAACTAGGTTCTTGTACTTTTGTCGAGACAAACAAAACGCAACACAATAAAATAGAGATTTTATCGTGAAAACCTTCCTACCTCAAGGAAGGTAAAAACCACACCACAATCTTATTCACTTCAAGATTCACATTCTTTTCAGGATTACAACTCAAAAGGAACTAACTCTAATACATTTAACTCTCCAACGATTAACTATAATCGAAGACTCAACTATCCAAGAAGTCAAACTCACTTCTTGCTACAATTCTCTCAAAACTCTCTCTTAACTCTACCCCCCAAGAAGTCAAATCCACTTCTTGTTACAATTCTCTCAAGACTATACTCTCCAACAAGTCAAAGTCACTTCTTGTTACACAATCTAGGTATTATTACAACTCAATAATAAACCTAGAACAGATCAAGAAAGATTAATAACCCTATACTTTAATTGATCAGACTTCAACAATCAATAGTTCAGACTCGAACACAACTAGTGAACCTGGTCCTCGTATTGTTGTGACAAAGCGTAAACTTGGTCCTCGTGTTGCTGTGACGAATCCCTACAGTTTTGCTCCAATGACTATTGCTCTCAAGATGATAAATTTCGTGAATATGCAATAGGTATTGTTCTGGCTGAAAAATTCTCTCAATTTGTGTTTATGCAAAGACATCTTTTTCTTCTTTGGCTTGAACCTTTTATAGAGTTTGATTTGCCTTCATCAACTTCTACAAGGAAAGGAATAACAAATCATTTTCCTTCTTGAACATGTCTATATTTACTTCTTTCCTGCTTTAACTTGAATTGCTACTTCTTTATTTCTTTTCTTATTTGACTTGAATTGCTACTTCCTTCTTTATTTCTTTATTTCTTTTCTATACTTGTTTCTTTCCTTCTTTATTTCTTTCCTTATTTGTTTCTTTTCTTCTTTTCCTTGTTTATTTCTTTCCTTCTTTGCTCTGGTGTTTCAACTCTTTCTTTATTTATTTTTTCGCTCCTTTATTTCTACACTTTTTTTTCTGCCGTAATCTCTCATATTTGTACAGGGAGTCTGAGAACCTGGTTCACCTGATAGAGTACACATAAGACAACAAGTAGTGAACCATGTTCACTTTATCAATCATCAAAACTACTTTATATGTTCTCCTACTTCCCAACACTAACATACATATTTCAACACTCGTGCAAAGCGCGGCTACGTTCCCTAGTATATAAATATGTCTACATATTTGTAACCCCTCATTATCCTTATTTCTATCTTCTATGATATTTCAATAAAAAAAAAACCATTTAAATAATATAATGCAACTGACGAACATTAATAAACAAACAAAGTAGATAATTTTCAAATTGCATAAATAGCAGCTTTCCACGAAATACAACATAGATAGCAAGAAAGTAGAATGAAAAATACAATAAGAAAGCTTTATTTTTAGCAACAAATAACCAGAATACATTTGTTCTTTGTGCAGTTTCTTTCAACAAATATATAGTGGCATTTCAGCTTAATACCAATTTTTAAAAGAGTGATTGTGTATTAAAGGCAAATTCTATAGCCTCACCCTACATCAAGTAATAAGGTGTCATAAGTGATCTTCCTTGTTGCAAATGACCCTTATATATAACACCAATTTTAGTCACTGCATTGAAGTTACTCGAATTTGTTGGGCAACTTAGTCAGTCCTGATGTAACAAAAAGACATTTCTTAGATATTAATTAATGTAAAATTTGTAGATATTATTCAAAGGAAAATGTCATTTGATAATATTCAATAGAACAAATACAATTACCATATTCAATCTAAGAACATAACTTTAAACACCACCAAAAAATGATAATAATAGGACAATATTTAATAGGTCTATATAACTCAACTTCCGTGGCAATTAGTCACGTTTTCACAAATTTTAAGAAGGCAAGACATTCATGTCCTCAATAATATAAAGGCTTTCAATTTCAATTGTCTATAATATAGTGAAGGGAAATACACAGGTATTTCTACTCTTTATTTTAGTGCAATATGGCTTTATACAACACCTTCAAAGAAAACATCATCATTAATTGATCTTTCCCTCGTTTGATATTTTGAATCTTTCAAAATATAAAATTCCAATTTCATAACCATTGAATTGAAACATTAAGACAAAGCATTCAGCAATATCATGCAGCGCCAGAATTGACAATGAATTAAATACACCAATATGAAATTACAAATTGTATATGTCTTATACACATACACACATTAAACAAATGTGCTTCAAAAGTATGGACTAATCAACAATTTTTTTGAAAAAAAACCTTGAACCCAATTCGTCAATTATTTTAAGTTCATATCATTAAGAATAAATTCCCAAAGAGCAATTAAGAATTTGGTTTATAAAAGAAAAAAAATGATCATAGAATTCTATACATATACACACATATAGAGAGAGAAATATTACTAATTAAATTTGCCTAAATATGAAGAATGTTGGGATGTAAGTTAGATATTTACTTTGCCGTTTTTTTTACTGAGTAGAAAAGAGAAATAAAGAAACAAATCTTACCAATCACAATGAAATAGGAATACGTGATTTATATATATATACTACTTTTGACGCACGTAAAAATCAAATCATGTACCACACTATTTTTAAAAATAATATGAATATTGCTAAATAAAAAATTAGTCACTCTTAAAATCTCTTAGTTACACCTCTTAATTAAACTTTCTACTCCCTTCCCCATAGTGCATTACTTTGTTATTATTGTTTTGTAGGTGTTTTTACTTTTAATATAATATAATATAAATAAATACTGATATAAAATATAGAAGATATACTAAATTGGATGTTTTAGCTGAAGTATTAGATTAATTTAACATTCATATTATGGAGTGTTCTAATTTTACTGAACTTTTAGGTTGTCAACGTTTGTAAATCAAACTTGAAGTTTTAAGAAGAGAAGAATAGAAAACATAAAAAACCGTAGTTTAAAAATGTGAGAAAATGTAATGACCCTAAAGGTCATTTTTGGAAATTTTCATAAAATGACCATTTTACCCCTCCCAATAGTTGCCCCGAGTCCTAATTGTTGTATTTTCGAAGTTGGTTTGGAGGAAAATTGATGAAAAGTTGAGTTTTTGGAAAGTTGAGTTTTTAAGAGTTAAAATTTGGTTAAAAGTGTTATTTCGAGTCATTTGGAGTTTCGAAACTCGAATCGGATTTCGGTCGATTCCAGCAGTTTTAGAATGTCGAAACGGGTCTATGAGAATTTACGGAGTCGAATTTGGAGTTAAAACGAAGATTTGAGGTCCTAAGTTGCAAAAATTGTGAAATTTTGATCAAGAGTTGACTTTGGTCAACAAACGAGGTTCCGGTGCTCAAAATGGAATTCCGAGGGCACCGTTGGATTCAGGGGGTGATTCTAAGTCTAGAATGAGTCTTGGTGGAATTTTTAGAGGCCCC